>NC_069500.1:327369861-327669861 GCF_027579735.1 Bombina bombina | reverse complement strand
TTCTTGTATAAAATTATATTTTATATCAAAATGATGAATGAAACAATGTGGGTTTAAAGGGACAGTCTTTTTAAAATTAAACTTTCATGATCCATATAGGGAATCAAATTTTAATCTACTATGCAATTAACTTTTACCATCAAATTTGCTTGTTTCCCTGGGCGTTATATTTTAAAAACTAAACATAGGTGGGGTAAAAATTATTTTTATTTTGTTGAAAACAGTCTCATACAGGGGCGGAACTATCTGTGATGCAGCAGTCGTGGTCACGACCTAGCCCCCAGGAGGTCCCTCATCAGGGGGGCCCCTGCTTCAGCACATTTTTTTTAATTTTTTTAAACTTTTCTTTTTTTTTTACTTGACTATCCCTTTAGCTTATTTCTTTTGGTTATGTAACACTATTAATCATTTAAAATATGTTGTAGATTAAAGTAGAACACCAATTAGCTTACAAGTATACTGTCCCTTACAAATGTACCCATGATGCTTTTTAAAAAAAATATATAAATAAAAAATAAAGAACTATATATTCAACCAATTTTTTTAATGATTCTAACTATTATAAAAACAATGAAATCAATATTCCTTAAACTGGATTCCTTCTTATTTCTTCAGTTGACACCGCGTTAGATTCCTTAAAAAAATAAATAAAAATATTAATATTTTTAAAATGGAAATGCACAGAATAATTATAAAACATATTCGCCTAGATTTAGAGTTTTGTCGGTAAAGACCTGCGGTGCTAACGAGCCTTTTTTTCCAGCGCACCCTTAAGACAACGCTGGTATTACGAGTTGTCTGAATGGCTGCGTTAGCCTCAGAAAAGTGAGCGTTGAGCATAATTTAGCTCCACTTCAACCCTCAATACCAGCGTTGCTTACGGTAGCGGTAAGCTGGAAAAACGTGCTTGTGCACGATATCCCCATAGGAAACAATGAGGCTGAGCTGGCTGGGAAAAAAAACTAACACCTGGAAAAAAAGCAGCGTTCAGCTCCTAACGCAGCCCCATTGTTTCCTATGGGGAAACACTCTCTAAGTCTACACCTAACACCCTAACATGAACCCCGAGTCTAAAAACCCCTAACCTTACACTTATTAACCCCTAATCTGCTGCCCCCACTATCGCTGACACCTACATTATATTATTAACCCCTAATCTGCCGCTCTGGACACCGTTGACACCTATATTATAGATATGAACCCCTAATCTGCTGTCCCTAACATCGCCGACACATATATTATATTTATTACCCCCTAATCTGCCCCCCCCACGTCGCCGCCACCTACCTACACTTATTAACCCCTAGTCTGCTGACCGGACCTCGCCGCCACTATAATAAATGTATTAACCCCTAAACCGCCGCACTCCCACCTCGCAAACACTATAATAAATTTTATTAAACCCTAATCTGCCCTCCCTAACATCGCCGCCACCTACCTACAATTATTAACCCCTAATCTCCCGCCCCCAATGTCGCTGCTTCTATAATAAAGTTATTAACCCCTAAACCTAAGTCTAACCCTAACCCTAACACCCCCTAACTTAAATATAATTTAAATAAAGCAAACTAAATTTACTATAATTAAATAAATTATTCCTATTTAAAACTAAATACCTATAAAATAAACCCTAATATAGCTACAATATAACTAATAGTTACATTGTAGCTATTTTAGGATTTATATTTATTTTACAGGCAACTTTGTATTTATTTTAACTAGGTACAATAGCTATTAAATAGTTATTAACTATTTAATAGCTACCTAGTTAAAATTATTACAAAATTACCTGTAAAATAAATCCTAACCTAAGTTACAAATACACCTAACACTACACTATCAATAAATTAATTAGATAAATTACCTACAATTAGCTAAAATTAAATACAATTAAATAAACTAAACTATAGTACAAAAAAACAAACACTAAATTACAGAAAATAATAAAAAAATACAAGAAGTTTAAACTAATTACACCTAATCTAAGCCCCTAATAAAATAAAAAAGCCCCCCAAAATAATAAAATGCCCTACCCTATCCTAAATTACAAAGTAATCAGCTCTTTTACCAGCCCTTAAAAGGGCTTTTTGCGAGGCATTGCCCCAAAGTAATCAGCTCTTTTACCTGAATATAGCAACAAAGATGACCATCAAGCCTCAAGGCGTAAAGTAAAGTTCTTTATTGTTGAAAACACGTTGTTTAAAAAGCATAAAAGCTAATCCCTCATTATCAAGTAAGAAAAGGTCCTACGCGTTTCGGCAGCCCCCCTGCCTTATTCATGGACTGACAATAAAGGTGTCAAAGCACTTTATATACACCTGTGTCCCCAGGTGTGAGAATTACTTAACAAGAATTTAAAGGGATATTTCCCTGTTAATACATATTACATTGCAAGTTTTTATATACAGAGAGCAAGGAGTAATGACAATCAGATAAGTTATAAAAGACATATTTCATAATGATTAATTAATTAAAAACTTAAATGCAAAGATTAGTTTAAATGATGTAAAAAGTGATCATTAGATGGAGAAGTATATTCAAACTTAAGCTTAGGAGGCATTGTTCATAAGTACCGTTATAGTTAGATCTAACTCGTGCATTAGCATGTCTGTGAGTATTTAATACAAGGATTAATCTCATACAAATCCCATATATATATAAAGTGCGGGTATGAATGTATATATACTCTCATGTTATCCTAACTAAGAGATAGTCGAAATTTACTAGTATACTAATTTCATTCTAATATTGGTTGCAAATAGCTATTATGGTATAGAATGAGCAAATATTTCACTCTGCAGTATCATGGAGTCATGTCTAATCCAATCTTAAGTTTATCAGTTTTAGGGATAGGATACAGTAAGTATCCAAATTCAAAAACCCTTTGTTACTAAACATTAGATGCCCAATAATTATAGAAAAATTATTTAGTAATTAATAAGTCAACTATTAGCTAACGAAAACATGGTATTTATTTAAAACAATACAAATGGCCAGCCATTGCAAAACTGGAGAAGGTATAAGTATGCATACACTTCTAGGCATTAGAGGAGGAAAAAATATCATAACATTTTTAAAAGCTGTGCTACTCAAGCACGCATACAGTATGTACCTCCTAATCCTATTCAAGTCTCATACCATTGCAATAAAGCTAGGAATATATACATATGCACTGAATTAAAGGGGAAGTGTCTTGACATCTATTTAATAATGCTAGTTATTCTGCACATATACAATATATTGTCCTGACCCTCATAAGGTTTGATAAAACAAGCACTAATAATGGTAAACTAATAATCTCAAAAGCTATAAGACATGAACATATAATCAACGTTGATGGGTCCAGAAGTTGATGACATCACCATCAATATTAAAGCCAAGAGGTCTTCTGGTTTTAAGCTTGAAGATCCAGAACGCTTCTCTGTATAATAGCTTAGAAGCACGATCTCCACCACGAATGCATGGTTTGATATGGTCTATGATTTGCCATTTGAACCCGACCACTGCTTTGTCATGGACATGAATAAAATGCCTGACAAAACGGCCTAAATGATGTAAAAAGTGATCATTAGATGGAGAAGTATATTCAAACTTAAGCTTAGGAGGCATTGTTCATAAGTACCGTTATAGTTAGATCTAACTCGTGCATTAGCATGTCTGTGAGTATTTAATACAAGGATTAGCTTAGAAGCACGATCTCCACCACGAATGCATGGTTTGATATGGTCTATGATTTGCCATTTGAACCCGACCACTGCTTTGTCATGGACATGAATAAAATGCCTGACTAGGTCAGAGCATTCAGATCCATTTTCAATATTTTTCAGGTGTTCCCTGCTCCTGCTCCTACCCTCACGGGTGGTGCACCCCACATACTGTTTATTACACTGGGTGCACTCTACCAAGTAGATCACAAATTTTGTTCTACAATTCGTGTAGGAAGTAAGATCAAACACCCTCTGAGTTACACATGACTGAAAGTTATGTGTAACATTAGTGAAGCTGCAGGATATACAATTACTAAAGTGGCACTTATAGTGACCCTTTACTTCTAGCCAGCTACTCCTTCTCATAGTATGCTGCCTTAACTGACTAGGAGATAGCATATTACCCAATGTGCAGCCTCTCCTCGGTACAAAATTGCAACCTTGTGACACAGTCTTTAAGGCTATCTTCAGCTGTAAGTATAGGTAGGTGTTTGTTGACAATTTCACAAATGTCTTCAAATTGAGCACTATATGAAGTAATAAATGCTGGTTTTGACGAATCAAATCGGTTCTTTGAATGTTTATTGGTTTTGGAATCTTCCAAAAGTATTTGCCTATCCATCCGTGTAACCTCTAAGAGGGCACGTTTAAGTGTCTTAATCTTGTAACCTCTCTCCAGCAGATCATTAGTGAGGATCTCACTTTCTCTCTTGAAGTCCTGTTCATCCGTACAGTTCCTTTTGATACGGATGAACTGGCCCTTGGCTACGCCAAAGCCAGTGTATCTTGGATGATTGCTCCTGCCATGAAGCACAGCATTAGTTGCAATCGGTTTCCGATATAGTGTCGTTTTTACACTGTGAGTGTCATTGTCCGCTATCAATAGCAGATCAAGATATGGTATAGACGTTAAGTCACTTTCATAAGTAAACTTAAGATTGACATCATTGGTGTTCAAGTAACCGATAAAGTCATTAATTTTGTTATGACCTCCTGTCCATATGAACAGGAGGTCATCGATGTATCTCTTGTACATCAAAATGTTAGTATGAAACGGGTTAGTATCTCCAGAAATCCTTTAAGGGTTTCATCATAACCACTAAACTTATCTAGCATGAAAGAGACGGCCTCCAATCCACTAGCATGTGGTATTGCAGAATAAAGGCTAACCACATCAACTGTTAGCCACTCCATTTGCTCATTCCATACCACATGTTTTACACAATTGAGAAGATGTTTAGAATCCCTAAGGTAGGAAGGTAAATTATAGACAATGGGCTGTAACAATGACTCTACCCAGTTAGACATGTTCTCAAATAGGGAACCTATGCCTGCCACAATCGGTCTGCCCTTCACCTCCTCCAAAGACTTGTGTACCTTGGGGAGGTGATGGAAGATGGGTATAACAGGATGCGGCACACACAGATAGTCAGCTGTTTCCTGGTCATAGATCCCCAATTCAAGACCATCATCTATAATAGAATCCAAACGTTTACCAAATTCACTTGTGGGGTTACATGATAATGTCTGGTAAACTTCAGGATCATCTAGTTGTCTCTTTGCTTCTATTATATATGCTGCCCTATCTTGGACCACCACACTGCCCCCCTTATCCGATTGCTTAATCACTATGTCTTCTCTCTTTCTAAGACTCTCTAAGGCTTTTGATTGAGTATCACTTAGATTGGGACGTGGTTGGTGACTCTCAGCTGAGAGTTTAATCAGGTCTTCCTCTACCCTACGGTGATAAGCCTCCAAAAAGGGCCCTCTGTCCCTAGTAGGGTAAAAGACTGATTTTGGCCTATATCCCCCATGTGATGTTTTGGGATTTGTTTCATCTATCATAGTTTCCATGGCAAGATCATGAATATTTAGATAATCACTTGCCTCTTTAAAATCCGTTATATCATACACTTGCCTAGAAGTGTATGCATACTTATACCTTCTGCAGTTTTGCAATGGCTGGCCATTTGTATTGTTTTAAATAAATACCATGTTTTCGTTAGCTAATAGTTGACTTATTAATTACTAAATAATTTTTCTATAATTATTGGGCATCTAATGTTTAGTAACAAAGGGTTTTTGAATTTGGATACTTACTGTATCCTACCCCTAAAACTGATAAACTTAAGATTGGATTAGACATGACTCCATGATACTGCAGAGTGAAATATTTGCTCATTCTATACCATAATAGCTATTTGCAACCGATATTAGAATGAAATTAGTATACTAGTAAATTTTGACTATCTCTTAGTTAGGATAACATGAGAGTATATATACATTCATACCCGCACTTTATATATATATGGGATTTGTATGAGATTAATCCTTGTATTAAATACTCACAGACATGCTAATGCACAAGTTAGATCTAACTATAACGGTACTTATGAACAATGCCTCCTAAGCTTAAGTTTGAATATACTTCTCCATCTAATGATCACTTTTTACATCATTTAAACTAATCTTTGCATTTAAGTTTTTAATTAATTAATCATTATGAAATATGTCTTTTATAACTTATCTGATTGTCATTACTCCTTGCTCTCTGTATATAAAAACTTGCAATGTAATATGTATTAACAGGGAAATATCCCTTTAAATTCTCACACCTGGGGACACAGGTGTATATAAAGTGCTTTGACACCTTTATTGTCAGTCCATGAATAAGGCGGGGGGCTGCCGAACGCGTAGGACCTTTTCTTACTTGATAATGAGGGATTAGCTTTTATGCTTTTTAAACAACGTGTTTTCAACAATAAAGAACTTTACTTTACGCCTTGAGGCTTGATGGTCATCTTTGTTGCTATATTCGTTTAATTTACCAGCATACCTCGGCGTAAGTTTTTGACAGCAGTATATCCTGATTGGATTATCAGTGGGACGTTTGTATTGGCCGTTTTGACTGTGCTGCAGACGACGCAGGAAAACACTCACCCACGGCCGGAAGTGCTGTTACTGGAGTAGCGTGTGCTGGAGGCGCGGATAGAGTCACGCTCGGAGAAGGAGCAGGAGAATATCTCTGTCTACCAGAAGTAGGATTTCTGCTGACCACTTTGGACTTTCTGCTCTCGCATAACTATTTTCAGTTTGAGGGTAGTTTCTATCTCCAGAGACGTGGCACAGCAATGGGGGCTAAGTTTGCCCCCGCCTACGCCAACCTTTTTATGGGTTGGTGGGAGGTGTGACACGTCTTTGGAGATACTAACCCGTTTCATACTAACATTTTGATGTACAAGAGATACATCGATGACCTCCTGTTCATATGGACAGGAGGTCATAACAAAATTAATGACTTTATCGGTTACTTGAACACCAATGATGTCAATCTTAAGTTTACATATGAAAGTGACTTAACGTCTATACCATATCTTGATCTGCTATTGATAGCGGACAATGACACTCACAGTGTAAAAACGACACTATATCGGAAACCGATTGCAACTAATGCTGTGCTTCATGGCAGGAGCAATCATCCAAGATACACTGGCTTTGGCGTAGCCAAGGGCCAGTTCATCCGTATCAAAAGGAACTGTACGGATGAACAGGACTTCAAGAGAGAAAGTGAGATCCTCACTAATAATCTGCTGGAGAGAGGTTACAAGATTAAGACACTTAAACGTGCCCTCTTAGAGGTTACACGGATGGATAGGCAAATACTTTTGGAAGATTCCAAAACCAATAAACATTCAAAGAACCGATTTGATTCGTCAAAACCAGCATTTATTTCTACATATAGTGCTCAATTTGAAGACATTTGTGAAATTGTCAACAAACACCTACCTATACTTACAGCTGAAGATAGCCTTAAAGACTATGTGTCACAAGGTTGCAATTTTGTACCGAGGAGAGGCTGCACATTGGGTAATATGCTATCTCCTAGTCAGTTAAGGCAGCATACTATGAGAAGGAGTAGCTGGCTAGAAGTAAAGGGTCACTATAAGTGCCACTTTAGTAATTGTATATCCTGCAGCTTCACTAATGTTACACAAAACTTTCAGTCATGTGTAACTCAGAGGGTGTTTGATCTTACTTCCTACACGAATTGTAGAACAAAATTTGTGATCTACTTGGTAGAGTGCACCCAGTGTAATAAACAGTACGTGGGGTGCACCACCCGTGAGGGTAGGAGCAGGATCAGGGAACACCTGAAAAATATCGAAAATGGATCTGAATGCTCTGACCTAGTCAGGCATTTTATTCATGTCCATGACAAAGCAGTGGTCGGGTTCAAATGGCAAATCATAGACCATATCAAACCATGCATTCGTGGTGGAGATTGTGCTTCTAAGCTATTATACAGAGAAGCGTTCTGGATCTTCAAGCTTAAAACCAGAAGACCTCTTGGCTTTAATATTGATGGTGATGTCATCAACTTCTGGACCCATCAACGTTGATTATATGTTCATGTCTTATAGCTTTTGAGATTATTAGTTTACCATTATTAGTGCTTGTTTTATCAAACCTTATGAGGGTCAGGACAATATATTGTATATGTGCAGAATAACTAGCATTATTAAATAGATGTCAAGACACTTCCCCTTTAATTCAGTGCATATGTATATATTCCTAGCTTTATTGCAATGGTATGAGACTTGAATAGGATTAGGAGGTACATACTGTATGCGTGCTTGAGTAGCACAGCTTTTAAAAATGTTATGATATTTTTTCCTCCTCTAATGCCTAGAAGTGTATGCATACTTATACCTTCTGCAGTTTTGCAATGGCTGGCCATTTGTATTGTTTTAAATAAATACCATGTTTTCGTTAGCTAATAGTTGACTTATTAATTACTAAATAATTTTTCTATAATTATTGGGCATCTAATGTTTAGTAACAAAGGGTTTTTGAATTTGGATACTTACTGTATCCTACCCCTAAAACTGATAAACTTAAGATTGGATTAGACATGACTCCATGATACTGCAGAGTGAAATATTTGCTCATTCTATACCATAATAGCTATTTGCAACCGATATTAGAATGAAATTAGTATACTAGTAAATTTCGACTATCTCTTAGTTAGGATAACATGAGAGTATATATACATTCATACCCGCACTTTATATATATATGGGATTTGTATGAGATTAATCCTTGTATTAAATACTCACAGACATGCTAATGCACGAGTTAGATCTAACTATAATGGTACTTATGAACAATGCCTCCTAAGCTTAAGTTTGAATATACTTCTCCATCTAATGATCACTTTTTACATCATTTAAACTAATCTTTGCATTTAAGTTTTTAATTAATTAATCATTATGAAATATGTCTTTTATAACTTATCTGATTGTCATTACTCCTTGCTCTCTGTATATAAAAACTTGCAATGTAATATGTATTAACAGGGAAATATCCCTTTAAATTCTTGTTAAGTAATTCTCACACCTGGGGACACAGGTGTATATAAAGTGCTTTGACACCTTTATTGTCAGTCCATGAATAAGGCAGGGGGGCTGCCGAAATGCGTAGGACCTTTTCTTACTTGATAATGAGGGATTAGCTTCTATGCTTTTTAAACAACGTGTTTTCAACAATAAAGAACTTTACTTTACGCCTTGAGGCTTGATGGTCATCTTTGTTGCTATATTCGTTTAATTTACCAGCATACCTCGGCGTAAGTTTTTGACAGCAGTATATCCTGATTGGATTGTCAGTGGGACGTTTGTATTGGCCGTTTTGACTGTGCTGCAGACGACGCAGGAAAACACTCACCCACGGCCGGAAGTGCTGTTACTGGAGTAGCGTGTGCTAGAGGCGCGGATAGAGTCACGCTCGGAGAAGGAGCAGGAGAATATCTCTGTCTACCAGAAGTAGGAGCCTCGCACACTGAAATCTACCAACTCAGAGAGGCCGCAGTGGGGTGAGTTATCTGCATGAACTTTTAACATTGCCGTTATAGTGCCGCTAATCTAAGGAGTAGCAGGTATTGGAGGGGCTGGCAGAGTCACGCTTAATTCAAGAGCATCAAAGACCTGCAACCGCGGAAGTGGAGCCACGCATACTGCTACTGTATGTTACCTAGGCCAATACTTTCTATTTGTTATTTATTAGTCTTGAGCTGTTGGAGTGGACGTATGTGAGTTAGCTCTTTTACCTGTAAATAAAAATACAATACCCCCCCAACATTACAACCCACCACCCACATACCCCTACTCTAAAACCCACTCAAACCCCCCTTAAAAAAACCTAACACTAACCCCCTGAAGATCTCCCTACCTTGAGTCGTCTTCACTCAGCCAAGCCGAATTCTTCATCCAAGCGGGGCAGAAGAGGTCCTCCATCTGGTTGAAGTCTTCATCCAAGCGGGGCAGAAGAGGTCTTCCATCTGATTGATGTGTTCATCCAAGCGTCATCTTCTATCTTCATCCATCCGGAGCGGAGCGGCAGCATCCTGAAGACCTCCGACGCAGAACATCCATCCTGGACTTCCCGACGAATGACGGTTCCTTTAAATTACGTCATCCAAGATGGCATCCCTCGAATTCAGATTGGCTGATAGGATTCTATCAGCCAATCGGAATTAAGGTAGGAAAATTCTGATTGGCTGATTCAATCAGCCAATCAGATTGAAGTTCAATCCTTCCAATTTTTCCTACCTTAATTCTTGGATGACGTCATTTAAAGAAATCGTCATTCATTGAGAAGTCGTCGGCCAGGATGGATGTTCCGCGTCGGAGGTCTTCAGGATGCTGCCGCTCCACTCCGGATGGATGAAGATAGAAGATGCCTCTTGGATGAACACTTCAATCGGATGGAAGACCTCTTCTGCCCCGCTTGTATGAAGACTTCAACCGGATGGAGGAGCTCTTCTGCCCCGCTTGGATGAAGAATTCGGCTAGGCTGAGTGAGGACGACTCAAGGTAGGGAGATCTTCAGGGGGTTAGTGTTAGGTTTTTTTAAGGGGGGTTTGGGTGGGTTTTAGAGTAGGGGTATGTGGGTGGTGGGTTGTAATGTTAGGGGGGTATTGTATTTTTATTTACAGGTAAAAGAGCTGATTACTTTGGGGCAATGCCCCGCAAAAAGCCATTTTAAGGGCTGGTAAAAGAGCTGATTACTTTGTAATTTAGGATAGGGTAGGGCATTTTATTATTTTGGGGGGCTTTTTTATTTTATTAGGGGGCTTAGATTAGGTGTAATTAGTTTAAACTTCTTGTAATTTTTTATTATTTTCTGTAATTTAGTGTTTTTTTTTGTACTATAGTTTAGTTTATTTAATTGTATTTAATTTTAGCTAATTGTAGGTAATTTATTTAATTAATTTATTAATAGTGTAGTGTTAGGTGTATTTGTAACTTAGGTTAGGATTTATTTTACAGGTAATTTTGTAATTATTTTAACTAGGTAGCTATTAAATAGTTAATAACTATTTAATAGCTATTGTACCTAGTTAAAATAAATCCAAAGTTGCCTGTAAAATAAATATAAATCCTAAAATAGCTAATATAGGTGTTGCCGATGTTAGGGATGGCAGATTAGGGGTTCATTGCTATAATGTAGGTTGCGGCGGTGTCCGGAGCGGCAGATTAGGGGTTAAAAAATGTTATTATAGGGTTTGTGATGTGGGGGGGCCTCGGTTTAGGGGTTCATAGGTAGTTTATGGGTGTTAGTGTACTTTATAGCACTGTAGCTAAGAGCTTTATGTTCCGGCGTTAGCCCATAAAAACTCTTAACTACTGACTTTTTTTTGCGGTTGGAGTCTTGTCGGTAGAGGCTCTACCGCTCACTTCTTCCAAGGTTCGTAATACCAGCGAAAGGCAAATCCCATAGAAAAGATAGGATACGCAATTGACGTAAGGGGATTTGCGGTAGCCTTGAGTCGAGGAAAGAAAGTGAGCGGTAGACCCTTTCCTGCCTGACTCTAAATACCAGCGGACGTTAAAAAGCAGGGTTAGGACACCTTAACGCTGCTTTATAACCCTATAGCAGAACTCTAAATTTAGCCGATTGTTTTTGACAAATATAAAATATACTAACATGAGAAATATAGAGCAACCAGGTTATTCCGATCTTCAACACCACCAGCAGTGGAATCTCTTGAAGCCTCAAGATCTTCATTATCATCATTCTCACTGTGGACAGTGACATCCCATCTCCATCTTGCAGAGCAATGTTGTGCAAAATGCAGCACACCAAAATTATGTCGGAGACCTTACACAGAGCATATTGTAGAACTCCACCTGATCTATCTAGACACCGAAATCTAGTTTTTAATAACCCGAATGTCCTTTCAATAGATGAAAGGACATTGGATTGGTAAATGGCGTCATAAGCCAGTGACAACAAGGATCCACTGTCTCCTAAAAAAATAAATAAACTGTAAATACATTTGAAAACGTGTCCAATAAAAGGAAAAAAAATATGAAAATTAAATGTAAAATTGACTATCAAAGAAAGGAATAAGAAACATAGGTCTAGATTTAGAGTTTGGCGTTAGCCGTGAAAACCAGCGTTAGAGGCTCCTAACGCTGGTTTTAGGCTACCGCCGGTATTTGGAGTCGTGTAGGTAAGGGTCTAACGCTCACTTTTCAGCCGCGACTTTTCCATACCGCAGATCCCCCTACGCCATTTGCGTATCCTATCTTTTCAATGGGATCTTCCTAACTCCGGTATTTAGAGTCGTTTCTGAAGTGAGCGTTAGAGCTCTAACGACAAAACTCCAGCCGCAGGAAAAAAGCAGGAGTTAAGAGCTTTATGGGCTAACGCCGGTTCATAAAGCTCTTAACTACTGTACCCTAAAGTACACTAACACCCATAAACTACCTATGTACCCCTAAACTGAGGTCCCCCCACATCGCCGCAACTCGATTAAATTTTTTTAACCCCTAATCTGCTGACCGCCACCTACGTTATACTTATGTACCCCTAATCTGCTGCCCCTAACCCCGCCGACCCCTGTATTATATTTATTAACCCCTAACCTGCCCCCCACAACGTCGCCGCCAGCTACTTACAATAATTAACCCCTAATCTGCCGACCGCAAAGCGCCGCCACCTACGTTATCCTTATGTACCCCTAATCTGCTGCCCCCTCACCGCCGACCCCTATATTATATTTATTAACCCCTAATCTGCCCCCCTCAACGTCGCCGACACCTGCCTACACTTATTAACCCCTAATCTGCCGAGCGGACCGCACCGCTACTATAATAAAGTTATTAACCCCTAATCCGCCTCACTAACCCTATCATAAATAGTATTAACCCCTAATCTGCCCTCCCTAACATCGCCGACACCTAACTTCAATTATTAACCCCTAATCTGAAGACCGAATCTCGCCGCTATTCTAATAAATGTATTAACCCCTAAAGCTAAGTCTAACCCTAATACTAACACCCCCCTAAATTAAATATAATTTAAATCTAACGAAATTAATTAACTCTTATTAAATAAATTATTCCTATTTAAAGCTAAATACTTACCTGTAAAATACATCCTAATATAGCTACAATATAAATTATAATTACATTGTAGCTATTTTAGGATTAATATTTATTTTACAGGCAACTTTGTAATTATTTTAACCAGGTACAATAGCTATTAAATAGTTAAGAACTATTTAATAGTTACCTAGTTAAAATAATTACAACATTACCTGTAAAATAAGTCCTAACCTAAGTTATAATTAAACCTAACACTACCCTATCAATAAATTAATTAAATAAAATACCTACAATTACCTACATTAAAACCTAACACTACACTATCAATAAATAAATTAAATACAATTTCTACAAATAACTACAATTACATAAACTAACTAAAGTACAAAAAATAAAAAAGAACTAAGTTACAAAAAATAAAAAAATATTTACAAACATAAGAAAAATATTACAACAATTTTAAACTAATTACACCTACTCTAAGCACCCTAATAAAATAACAAAGACCCCCAAAATAAAAAATTCCCTACCCTATTCTAAATTAATAAATTTAAAAGCTCTTTTACCTTACCAGCCCTGAACAGGGCCCTTTGCGGGGCATGCCCCAAGAAAATCAGCTCTTTTGCTTGTAAAAAAAAACATACAATACCCCCCCCCCAACATTACAACCCACCACCCACATACCCCTAATCTAACCCAAACCCCCCTTAAATAAACTAAACTAAGCCCCTGAAGATCTTCCTACCTTGTCTTCACCTCAACAGGTATCACCGATCCGTCCTGGCATCCGGTGCTGAAGAGGTCCAGAAGAGGCTCCAAAGTCTTCCTCCTATCCTGCAAGAAGAGGACATCCGGACCGGTAAACATCTTCATCCAAGCGGCATCTTCGATCTTCTTCCATCCGGTGCGGAGCGGGTCCATGTTGAAGCAGCCGACGCGGATCCATCCTCTTCTTCTGATCGGAACAGCCAATAGAATGCGAGCTCAATCTGATTGGCTGATTGGATCAGCCAATCGGATTGATCTTGATTCTGATTGGCTGATTCCATCAGCCAATCAGAATATTCCTACCTTAATTCCGATTGGCTGATAGAATCCTATCAGCCAATCGGAATTCGAGGGACGCCATCTTGGATGACGTCCCTTAAAGGAACCGTCATTCGCCGGGAGACGCCGGAAGAAGAGGATGGATCCGTGTCGGCTGCTTCAACATGGACCCGCTCCGCACCGGATGGAAGAAGATCGAAGATGCCGCTTGGATGAAGATGTTTGCCGGTCCGGATGTCCTCTTCTTGCCGGATAGGAGGAAGACTTTGGAGCCTCTTCTGGACCTCTTCAGCACCGGATGCCAGGACGGATCGGTGATACCTGTTGAGGTGAAGACAAGGTAGGAAGATCTTCAGGGGCTTAGTGTTAGGTTTATTTAAGGGGGGTTTGGGTTAGATTAGGGGTTTGTGGGTGGTGGGTTGTAATGTTGGGGGGGGGTATTGTATGTTTTTTTTTACAAGCAAAAGAGCTGATTTTCTTGGGGCATGCCCCGCAAAGGGCCCTGTTCAGGGCTGGTAAGGTAAAAGAGCTTTTAAATTTATTAATTTAGAATAGGGTAGGGAATTTTTTATTTTGGGGGTCTTTGTTATTTTATTAGGGGGCTTAGAGTAGGTGTAATTAGTTTAAAATTGTTGTAATATTTTTCTTATGTTTGTAAATATTTTTTTATTTTTTGTAACTTAGTTCTTTTTTATTTTTTGTACTTTAGTTAGTTTATGTAATTGTAGTTATTTGTAGAAATTGTATTTAATTTATTTATTGATAGTGTAGTGTTAGGTTTTATTGTAGGTAATTGTAGGTATTTTATTTAATTAATTTATTGATAGGGTAGTGTTAGGTTTAATTATAACTTAGGTTAGGACTTATTTTACAGGTAATGTTGTAATTATTTTAACTAGGTAACTATTAAATAGTTCTTAACTATTTAATAGCTATTGTACCTGGTTAAAATAATTACAAAGTTGCCTGTAAAATAAATATTAATCCTAAAATAGCTACAATGTAATTATAATTTATATTGTAGCTATATTAGGATGTATTTTACAGGTAAGTATTTAGCTTTAAATAGGAATAATTTATTTAATAAGAGTTAATTAATTTCGTTAGATTTAAATTATATTTAATTTAGGGGGGTGTTAGTATTAGGGTTAGACTTAGCTTTAGGGGTTAATACATTTATTAGAATAGCGGCGAGATTCGGTCATCAGATTAGGGGTTAATAATTGAAGTTAGGTGTCGACGATGTTAGGGAGGGCAGATTAGGGGTTAATACTATTTATGATAGGGTTAGTGAGGCGGATTAAGGGTTAATAACTTTATTATAGTAGCGGTGCGGTCCGCTCGGCAGATTAGGGGTTAATAAGTGTAGGCAGGTGTCGGCGACGTTGAGGGGGGCAGATTAGGGGTTAATAAATATAATATAGGGGTCGGCGGTGTTAGGGGCAGCAGATTAGGGGTACATAAGGATAACGTAGGTGGCGGCGCTTTGCGGTCGGCAGATTAGGGGTTAATTATTGTAAGTAGCTGGCGGCGACGTTGTGGGGGGCAGGTTAGGGGTTAATAAATATAATATAGGGGTCGGCGATGTTAGGGCAGCAGATTAGGGGTACATAGGGATAATGTAAGTTGCGGCGGTTTACGGAGCGGAAGATTAGGGGTTAATAATATAATGCAGGGGTCAGTGATAGCGGGGGCGGCAGATTAGGGGTTAATAAGTGTAAGGTTAGGGGTGTTTAGACTCGGGGTACATGTTAGAGTGTTAGGTGCAGACGTAGGAAGTGTTTCCCCATAGGAAACAATGGGGCTGCGTTAGGAGCTGAACGCTGCTTTTTTGCAGGTGTTAGGTTTTTTTTTCAGCTCAAACAGCACCATTGTTTCCTATGGGAGAATCGTGCACGAGCACGTTTTTGAGGCTGGCCGCGTCCGTAAGCAACTCTGGTATCGAGAGTTGCATTTGCAGTAAAAATGCTCTACGCTCCTTTTTTGGAGCCTAACGCAGCATTTTTTTGAACTCTCGATACCAGAGTTAATTTTATGGTGCGGCCAGAAAAAAGCCTGCGTAGCGTTAACAGCCCATCTACCGCCAAACTCCAAATCTAGGCCATAATTGCTTAACAGCCATCCATCAGGCATTTCTGCAGATTCAAACATCCGATAAAGCGCAGACTGCTGAAGTATATAATAGTCATGATATGACCCAGGAAAATTTGATATTACACTCATAATTGTAAACTTGGCATCACAAACCATTTGAACATTTAATGAATGGTTATGTTTGCGATTCCTAAACTGTTCCTCTTTATGTTGCAGATTTCTTAATTGGATGTAAGTGCAATCAATAGCCCCTAAGACATTGGGCATACCAGCAACTAGCTTTGAGCACACATGTGAGATGCCTTTAAAAAGAAGGCTGACTGAGGCCCACAACAATACTGGTGATGGATTGAAAAGACCCAGTAGCCAGGAAATGTATGACAGCCAATAACTTTATCATGCCAGGAAGAGCATGGGTCCTTCCTGTCTTGGGTCGATATCAGCTTCAACCAGAATATATAAATTAATTAAGGACTGCCTATTCAGTTGGAATCTTCATTTTACTTCATGGTTGGATAGAGATTCCAAACCAATTCTTAACCGAAAAATTCTTGGAACCCTTCTTTTTTCTTGTTCTGCAACTAGATCTTGCTCTGCGAACTGCTGTGGGTGATTTCTGTTTCGAGAAACAGCTAACACAGCAAAGAAAAGGAAATTTTCCATTTCAACCAGGAACAACAAAAATTAACTACTCGTGCTCTTCCACTAACTCGCAACCTACAAATTGGTGAATTTAGAAACAGTGAATATGACATGCGACACTTTTGATAAATATATGATCATTGCGAATAAAAAAGGGCATCTATGAAATGTATATAGGTTTAATACAAGAATTAGGCATTTCCAGACAACTTATTCGCATATATTGAAAACTTGCGAATGAACATAAGTCATTTTGTTTGCATATATGAGAAGTTGCGACTTTTCTGGAGCATCAACTTTGATAAATATCGAGATATCAATTGTAAAGTTTTTTGGTGAAAAATATGAGAATTTTAATATTCGGAGCTTGATAAATCTTGCCCAAAGAGTCAGAATGTATCCTATGACTGCAATTTGTTTATGCATATGTAGGAAACCATATCCCGTACATTACCTCTATTTGCAATTCTCCATCTCAAATAACGGAAAAAAGGCCAATCTGCATATTTATAAAAACAACATAAGTGAATAATCAATCAAAGATATGCAAAAAAAAATGTTACGTAGTGTTTGCGGGATCGGTCTAGTACCTCTGTGTACGTCACAGTGTAGACAGCCAATCTATGGCGAGAAGGAGGGACCAGACCCCGCCGCAAGATCCACATGCTCGTAATAAAAGAAAGAAGGGAGAATTAAATAAATCGATAAATAATGATAATAACATGAGTCCTGGCTATGGCTACGATAGTGATTGATGATGAAAGTAAGTATATAGTATAAAAAAGTCCATAATTCAAAATACCAGCAGGGTCAAAAAATCGCCCTAACTATATGTACAATTCGGACGTGCTATGTGTTAGTGATTGTTTAAAAAAAACAGTGACAACAATATAACAGATGTATGTTTGTATGCGTTATGAGGGGCAATACTCCTGACCATTATGACAACACTCTGTGTGTGAGTAGTGTGTGTGGGTATAACACATATGAAAGGATACCAACGTGATCTAATGAGGGACCCTGACTAAGTGATGGTGCATGACATGTTATATTAACATATAGGCACTATAGTTTTTTTTAATTTCTTTCATGTAATTGGCAACAGTCCATGAGCTAGTGACGTATGGGATATACAATCCTACCAGGAGGGGCAAAGTCTCCCAAACCTCAAAATGCCTATAAATACACCCCTCACCACACCCACAATTCAGTTTTACAAACTTTGCCTCCTTTGGAGGTGGTGAAGTAAGTTTGTGCTAAGATTTCTACGTTGATATGCGCTTCTCAGCATTTTTGAAGCCCGATTCCTCTCAGAGTACAGTGAATATCAGAGGGATGTGAAGGGAGTATCACCTATTGAATGCAATGGTTTTCCTCACGGTGATCTATTTAATAGGTTCTCTGTTATCGGTCGTAGAGATTAATCTCCTACCTCCCTTTTCAGATCGACGATATACTCTCATATTCCATTACCTCTACTGATAACCGTTTCAGTACTGGTTTGCCTATCTGCTATATGTGGATGGGTGTCTTTTGGTAAGTATGTTTTCATTACTTAAGACACTCTCAGCTATGGTTTGGCACTTTATGTATTTATATAAAGTTTTAAATATATGTATTGTAATTATATTTGCCATGATTCAGGTTTTCAGTATATTTCCTTTTTGCAGACTGTCAGTTTCATATCTGGGAAATGCTTTTTTATGAAAAAAAAATTCTTACCTGGGGTATAGTCTCTTTTTCAAATTGACTGTCTTTTAAAGTCGCGGGCAGAATTAGGCTCGCAAGGGTGGAAAATGCCAAAGTTTATTGCGTCATTCTTGGCGCGAGATTTTTTGGCTCGAAGTTACATTCGTTGACGCAATTCGTAATTTCCGGCGTCTTAGTTGACGCCGAGTCCTTCACAAGGTTGCGTCATCTATGACGTGAGTGTGTCGTTTTCGGCGCCAAAAAATATTTTTCTGTTTGTTGTGCGTCATACTTGGCGCCAAATATTTTCATTATTTAAGACTCCATTCCTATTTGCTTCTTTCCTTTTTCCATGTCAGAGGGCTATGCTGTTTGCATTTTTCCCCATTCCTGAATCTGCCATATAAGGAAATTGATAATATAATTATATGTTGTTTTTTTCTCTTACATTTGCAAGATGTCTCAATCTGATCCTGTCTCAGAATTCACTGTTGGATCCCCGCTGCCAGATAACAGTTCTACCAAAGCTAAGTGCATTTGTTGTAAACTTGTGGTGATTATACTTCCAGCTGTGGTTTGTAATAGTTTTCATAATAAACGTTTACATGCAGAAAATGTATCCATCAGTAGTAGTTCATTACCTGTTGTTGTTCCCTCAACATCTAATGCACAAGATATACCTGAAAATTTGAAAGAATTTACTTCTGATTCTATTCAGAAGGCTTTGTCTGCAATTCCGCCTTCTAATAAATGTAAAAGGTCTTTTAAAACTTCTCATAGAGTTGATGAAATTTCAAATGACCGGCAACATACTGATTTATCCTTCTCTGATGAGGATCTATCTGATCTCAGATATTGACACTGACAAATCCTTTTATTTATTTAAAATGGAGTATATTCGTTCTTTATTAAAGGAAGTGTTGATTACATTAGATATGGAGTAAAGTAGTCCTCTTGATATTAAAACTAGTAAACATTTAAATTCTGTTTATAAACCTCCTGTGGTTATTCCAGAGTTTTTTTCAGTTCCTGATGCTATTTCTGATATGATTTCTAAAGAATGGAATAGGCCTGGTACTTCTTTTATTCCTTCTTCAAGGTTTAAAAAATTGTATCCTTTGCCAGCAGTTAGATTGGAGTTTTGGGAAAAGATCCCCAAAGTTGATGGGGCTATCTCTACTCTTGCTAAACGTTCTACTATTCCTACGGAAGATAGTACTTCTTTTAAAGATCCTTTAGATAGGAAACTTGAATCTTATCTAAGGAAAGCTTATTTATATTTGGGTCATCTTCTTAGGCCTGCAATTTCTTTGGCTGATGTTGCAGCTGCTTCAACTTTTTGGTTGGAAACTTTAACGCAACAAGTATCAGATCATGATTTGTCTAGCATTGTTAAGTTGATTCAACATGCTAATAATTTCATTTGTGATGCCATTTTTGATATCATCAAAATTAATGTTAGATATATGTCTTTGGCTATTTTAGCTAGAAGAGCTTTGTGGCTTAAATATTGGAATGCTGATATGACTTCTAAGTCCAGATTGCTATCTCTTTCTTTCCAAGGTAATAAATTATTTAGTTCTCAGTTGGATTCAATTTTTTCAACTGTCACTGGCGGGAAGGGAGTTTTTTTGCCTCAGGATAAAAAAACCTAAGGGTAAATCTAAAGCTTCTAACCGTTTTCGTTCCTTTCGACATAATAAGGAACAGAAATCTAATCCTTCCCCAAAGGAATCTGTTTCCAATTTGAAGCCTTCCCCAAATTGGAATAAATCCAAGCCATTTAAGAGATCAAAGCCAGCCCGCATGAAGGTGCGGCCCTCATTCCAGCTCAGCTGGTAGGGGACACATTAAAATTTTCAAAGATGTTTGGATCAATTCGGTCCAAAATCATTGGATTCAGAGTATTGTCTCTCAGGGATACAGAATAGGATTCAGAGTAAGACCACCTGTGAGAAGATTTTTTCTCTCACGCATTCCAGTGAACACAGTAAAGGTTCAGGCTTTCCTGAAGTGTGTTTCAGACATTGAGTTATCAGGGGTAATCATGCCAGTTCCGTTTCAGGAACCGGGTCTGGGGTTTTATTCAAATCTATTCATTGTCCCAAAGAAAGAAAATTCATTAAGACCAGTTTTGGATCTAAAGATTTTGAATCGATATGAGTACCATCTTTCAAAATGGTGACTATAAGAACTATTCTGCCTTTTGTTCAGCAAGGGCATTATATGTCCACAATAGACTTACAGGATGCATATCTTCATATTCTGATTTATCCAGATAACTATCAGTTCCTGAGATTCTCTTTTCTAGACAAGCATTACCAATTTGTTGCTCTTCCTTTTGGCCTAGCGACAGCTCCAAGAATCTTTTCAAAGGTTCTCGGTGCCATACTCTCTGTAATCAGAGAGCGGGGTATTGCAGTGTTTCCTTATTTGGACGATATTTTGGTACTCGCTCAGTCTTTACGTTCTGCAGAATCTCACACAAATCAACTAGTGTTGTTTCTTCGAAGACATGGTTGGAGGATCAATTTACCAAAAAGTTCTTTGATTCCTCAGACAAGGGTAACCTTTTTAGGTTTCCAGATAGATTCGGTGTCCATGACTTTGTCTCTAACAGAAAAGAGATGTTTGAAATTGGTTGCAGCCTGTCGGAACCTTCAGTCTCAGTCATTCCCTTCAGTAGCTATGTGCATGCAAGTTTTAAGTCTCATGACTGCAGCATCGGACGCGATCCCTTTTGTTTGTTTTCATATGAGATCTCTCCAGCTTTGTATGCTAAACCAATGGTGCAGGGATTATACAAGGATATCACAATTAATATCTTTAAATCCCAATGGTCGACTTTCTCTGACTTGGTGGTTAGATCAACATTATATAATTCTAGGGGCCTCTTTCGTTCGTCCAACCTGGACTGTGATCACAACAGATGTGAGTCTTTCAGGTTGGGGATCTCTGACAGCACAAGGGGTTTGGAAATCTCAAGAGGCGAGATTACCAATCTATATTTTGGAACTCCGTGCAATTCTCAGGGCTCTTCAGTTTTGGCCTCTGTTGAAGAGAGAACTGTTTGTTTGTTTTCAGACAGACAATATCACAACTGTGGCATATGTCAATCATCAGGGTGGGACTCACAGTCCTCAAGCTATGAAAGAAATATCCCGGATACTTGTTTGGGCGGAATCCAGCTCCTGTCTAATTTCTGCGGTTCATATCCCAGGTATAGACAATTGGAAAGCGGATTATCTCAGTCATCAGACTTTACATCTGGGAGAATGGTCTCTCCACCCAGATGTGTTTTCTGAAATTGTTCAGATGTGGGGGCTTCCAGAAATAGATCTGATGGCAACTCATCTAAACAAAAAACTTCCCAGGTACCTGTCCAGGTCCAGGGATCCTCAGGCGGAAGCAGTGGATGTGTTGACACTTCCTTGGTGTTATCTACCTGCTTATATTTTCCCGCCTCTAGTTCTTCTTCCAAGAGTGATCTCCAAAATCATCATGGAGCAATCGTTTGTGCTGCTGGTGTCTCCAGCATGGTCTCACAGCTTTTGGTATGCGGATCTTGTTCGGGTGTCCAGTTGCCAACCTTGGCCACTTCCATTAAGGCCAGACCTTCTATCTCAAGGTCCATTTTTCCATCAGGATCTCAAATCATTAAATTTGAAGGTATGGAAATTGAACGCTTAGTACTTAGTCATAGAGGTTTCTCTGAATCAGTGATTAATACTATGTTGCAGGCTCGTAAATCTGTTTCTAGAAAGATTGGTGTTCTTCTCATAAACTTTCTAGGCATTCTTTTAGAATTCCTAGAATTTTACAGTTTCTTCAGGATGGTTTGGATAAAGGTTTGTGTGCAAGTTCCTTGAAAGAACAAATCTCTGCTCTTTCTGTTTTATTCCACAGGAAAATTGCTAAACTTCCTGATATTCACTGATTTGTACAGGCTTTGGTTCGTATCAAGCCTGTCATTAAATCAATCTCTCCTCTTTGGAGTCTTAATTTGGTTTTGAAGGCTTTACAGGCTCCTCCATTTGAGCGTATGCATTCTTTGGACATTAAACTACTTTCTTGGAAAGTGTTGTTCCTTTTGGCCATCTCTTCTGCTAGATGAGTTTCTGAATTATCTGCTCTCTCTTATGAATCTCCTTTTCTGATTTTTCATCAGGATAATGCAGTCTTGTGGACTTCATTTAAATTCTTACCTAAGTTTGTGAATTCTAACAACATTAATAGAGAAATTGTTGTCCCTTCTTTGTGTCCTAATCCTAAGAATTCTTTGGAGAGATATTTATATTCTTTGGATCTGGTGTGGTGAAAGCTCTGAAATATTATGTTGAAGCTACTAAAGATTTCAGGAAGACTTCTAGTCTATTTGTTATCTTTTCTGGTTCCAGAAAAGGTCAGAAGGCTTCTGCCATTTCTTTGGCATCATGGTTAAAGCTTTTGATTCATGAAGCTTATTTGGAGTCGGGTAAAGCCCCGCCTCAGAGAATTACAGCTCATTCTACTAGATCAGTTTCCACTTCTTGGGCCTTTAGGAATGAAGCTTCAGTTGATCAGATTTGCAAAGCAGCACTTTGGTCTTCTTTGCATACTTTTACTAAATTCTACCATTTTGATGTATTTGCTTCTTCAGAAGCAGTTTTTGGTAGGAAAGTTCTTCAGGCAGCTGTTTCAGTTTGATTCTTCTGTTTATGATTTAAGTTTTTCTTTTTCTTTTTTGAGAATAAACTTATATTTGGGTTGTGGATTAATTGTTTTCAGTGAAATGGCTGTTTTTATTTTGTCCCTCCGTCTCTAGTGACTCTTGCGTGGAGTTCCACATCTTGGGTATTGCTATCCCATACGTCACTAGCTCATGGACTCTTGCCAATTACATGAAATAAAACATAATTTATGTAAGAACTTACCTGATAAATTAATTTCTTTCATATTGACAAGAGTCCATGAGCTAGTGACGTATGGGATAGCAAAAAAAGGCCCACCCTTTTTATGGTGGTTATGATTTTTTTGTATAAAGCACAATTATTTCCAAATTCCTTTGTTGATGCTTTTTACTCCTTTCTTTTTCACCCCACTTCTTGGCTATTCGTTAAACTGAATTGTGGGTGTGGTGAGGGGTGTATTTATAGGCATTTTGAGGTTTGGGAAACTTTGCCCCTCCTGGTAGGATTGTATATCCCATATGTCACTAGCTCATGGACTCTTGCCAATATGAAAGAAATTAATTTATCAGGTAAGTTCTTACATAAATTGTTTTTTATTGTTATATAAGACACTCTATGGCTATGTTATGCGCACTATGTGTTATAGTCCTATATATATTATCCTTTATATATGGCCATCGAACAGAATCATCCTTTGCTATTCCCCTTATAGTGCACTTTTTTTTTTGAGTGCCTAGATTTGATTTTCGCACTCCGGTCTTTAAATTCACACACATCGGGTTAGCGCCCTTCAGATTAACGCGCCCTCCATAGTTTTGTATTAGGGGTATTTTTCGATGTCACTTATCGGGTTAGTGCACGCTTGCCAGTTTTGTGCACTTCAGGTTAACACACGCTACATATTTCCCTTAGGGGTATTTTTAGCTGTCACTTGAGTTAGCAAACGCTTATAGGTTATGTGCACGTCTGCTTTTTGGTGCGCCTTTTAGCTGTCTCTTGTTTTTGTGCACATTCGTTGGAAGTTATATTCCCTCTGTCTCTTGTTTTTTTGCGTATTATTATTTAAGCTACTTAGGAGGGGTATGTTTTTCCATTCCTCAAGAGCTTATTTTAGGGTGTTATAGTACTTTATGCATTATTTTATGCTATAAGGGGCCTTCAGATTCTGTTCCTATTTATAACCCCAGAAACTAAGTCCCCTGATCACCTTTCTACCAATAGGTGTGCTTACTGTAAGAAAGCTGAAGTACCTTCCTCAGTTTATTTATTTTACTCATGTTTAAAGGGACATGAAACCCAATGTTTTCTTTCATGATTTAGTAAGAGCATGCAATTTTAAACAACTTTCCAATTTACTTCTATGATCTAATTTGCTTAATTCTCTTGATATCCTTTGTTGAAAAGCATATCCTCAATATTCTAAAACTACAATTTGCACCCAGTCAGCAGATTGTAATATGGCAAAACTTTATTTACAGATACTTTGATAGATCTGGGGGCTATACAGTTGATACTGTACACTAACAAATGTGTACACATAAACCCAACAGGAGTAAACTAATTCTTTCTGCATGCTTAACACGATATTAGTTATATTAAGGTGTGTTATGTATTTATTAAATATAAACTATTGAAAAATATTAATAATTAATGTGAATAATTATAGATGTACTAAAATATTCTAAAAAATACATACAATAAATACGTATATTTTTAAAGTATTTAAAATAATTATCATTAATATGTTTATCAATGGTCAGTTACATGGCCATATACCTTTGAACTCTTATAAAAACTTTTTATTAATATTTATGTGAATATTTTTATCCAATATTGTTTTTATGAGTATAACTTTAGTTTAATGTATATATGTTGTGCAACTTTAATTTTATCCCAAACCCTTTAAATGAGGTTTTCAGTCGTGCTCACCCGACCAGCGTAATGTTCTATTATTGCTTTGCAACAAGCATTAGTGCGTCTCTTCATCACAATGCAAATAAATATAAATTATTAATGGACTTTACAAATTGCAATATGAATTCATTATATATATATATATATATATATATATATATATATATATATATATATATATATATATATATATATATATAAACCCGTCCAAAACATTACATTTTATAGTAGATTTAGAGGACTGAAAAACATTAAAAAGTATCCTATAGTAAAAATATCCTATACTAAAAATATTAATAGAGGGGGCGGAGCCTGGTCACGCAGAAAGATGGCCGCATGAGAATCCTGCTCTGAAACCCCATGTGCAACTGTTTAATAACTTGAGCAAATGATTTAATAATTCCCACTTCAAGCCACCGCCTAAAACACCTCTGAGTGCTGACCGACCCATAGCCTGACTGAGGACACCATGGGAACCCTCCCTGAAGTGACTACAGCAGCTTTCGGCAATGCGGCCTATACAGCGGCCTGGTAATCTCTTATTTTAGCGTATTTTATTCTCTTTGGGAGAAACAAGCTTTTTTAATTCCCAGCCACTGTTGATGTTTTCTATACAATGTTTCTTAATACACTGTTGCATCTTGAAGAAACTGCATAGACAACTTCTAAAATTAAAACTGCACTGTCCTTAGGGAACATATTGACATACTGAATTCAATCTCTTTTCCTATTAACCCTTGCAATGCCAACAGTTATTAACTATTAACCCCATTTTCCTATTGACCCTTGCAATGCCAACCTCTTTTCCTATTAACCCTTGCAATGCCAACAGTTATTAACTATTAACCCCATTATCCTATTAACCCTTGCAATACTAATATTAGTCTCCCCATAAATATATTAACCTCTCTTTCATCCCTTACCCCTCACTATAACGTCATACCATACGTGAACCATTTCCTTACAGCAAATTACTAGTCATATTTATCCTGTCTCATCTCTAATTGAATCCCTTTATGCTCCTCACTGTGCAGTCCCCACATTAACCCTTTGTAAAAAATTATCTCCAACCCCCTCCACATTCTTACCTATCATAATACGAATTCTATCCTTCCTCCTTCTGCTCAGATCCAGCTTTCCCTCAGACATGTAACTCACTTTCCACCTACAACCCTGTAAACATTATAATCATCCTCGCCATATAACCATTTACCTTACAATCTCTTGGTTATGCAAGACTGGGGAATGGGTAATAAAGGGATCATCTATCTGTTTAATCAACAAATATTCTGGTGTTGACTGTCCCTTTAAGTGAGTAAACAGGCACACCTGAGAGGGTCTCAGACACTTTACAGTGGGACCACAGCTCACTGGAGTGAGTTTTGTCTGGGTGGAGGCACTCTAGGTACAACTAAGTTTATTATTTATTCCTATGAAGTATTTTAGACTATTTAATTATTGAAGGTAAGTGAGATTTAAGTGAGTAAACATAGGCACACCTGAGCAGATCTCAGACACTGTAAGGAGGGACAAGGGCACACTGGAGTGAGTATTCACTGGGTGTGGGCACTTTAAAGGGACATTAAACACTTTGAGATGGTAATATAAAATGATAAATTGTATATAGAAAACAACTCTGCAATATACTTTCATTATTTATTTTGTCCTCTTTGCCTGTAATTACATTATAAAATTGTGAGCTTTTCAGTTCCTGTTAGAAATGGAAGTGCAGAACACTGTTAAATCCAGCACAACCATTGGCTGCACACTCTAGTGACCTATGTATAACTGTCCCTAATTGGCCACAGCAGAGAAGGTAACACAAGTTACAACATGGCAGCTCCCAGTGTTTTATAGACACTAAAACTTTATACTTATTTTGTCACTTTTTAAACAACTAATGACACTTTAAAAAATACATCTACATGTTAGTCATGGACTAATCTTTTCTTTGAATGCATCATTCTATCTAGCATGTATTTAGTGTTTAATGTCCCTATAAGTACTACTGAGTTTACCTTTTACTCCTATGCAGTATTATAGTGTATTTAATTATTGTAGGTCAGTAAAGAAACAGGCACACCAGAGAGGGTTTTTAGGCACTTTACAGTGGGACAAGAGCTCACTGGAGTTAGCTGTGTCTGGGTGGAGGCATTCTAGGTACAACTGATAGTGACAAAAATACTGGATGCGCCAACTAGTGAGATATAAAAATAATCAATAAATAAATAGCACAATGCTAAATATGCTAAAAACAATCAAGAGAAAAAAAAAGTCCACTTCATAATCCACCATGTATTGGTTAGACCGTGGATCAGTTGCTTCCTCTTCATTAATAAACTACTGTGCAAAACATGAGTCCCAAGCTAAAAACACAAAAAGAGAAGAAGGCGCTCATATGGTGTGATATCTTCAACCAAGGAAAAAAAAAAGGCTGAAAACATACTCACAGATTTTCAAGCACTTCCACAGTGCAGGAGAAGCAGGCTGGGCAGTTAGAAGTCGACCAGCAGACTTGTGGTTTTTGGACAAATCTTCCAAACCGATTTCCATCATCCAGAGGATAAATGTGGTGGTTTAACCCTTTGAGCGCCATGTACTAAGCTTCGAAGTGACCGTCCGTCTGTATTTCCGCGTCAAAATTCGCTCACGATCTGCTTCTCGTATGTATCAATCTGCGATCTGCTCGAAAAACCACTATTTTCATCAGCGATCGTAATTTTACTCAACTCATCGTTCCGAAGCCTTTTTCCACTTACTACATGTTCGATCGCACGTAAATTCGCTGTAATCGGAAATTATGAATGTTACAACTAATCCGCCCGCTCCAACTTTCACTGTAACTTCGCGTGATTTGCTTCGCGACCATTTAGGTAGCGAATACAATAGAAAACTATAGGGGGTATCAACCTGACGCCAGGTAGAAGTACTTAAGTGAAAGGACTAGACTACTATTGTAGCATTATTGGTTTTTGGATCAGTGAATGAAGATGGAGGCACTTTTACACATGTTTCTTTTCCGATTAATTCAATTACGAGGAAGAAGGGCTATACAGGCACCGGTTAACAACTTGCAAAGAAGGAGAGGTAGAAGAATTAGAGTCCCTAGAGTTTTCCTTCCATGTATGGGTTTGGAAAGCATTTCTGATCGAGAGATTATCCAGAGATTCCGTTTGGACAGAGAAGCTATTATGCAACTTTACAATGAAATAGCAGAATACCTTGAACCAATGACAGCGCATTCACAAGCCATACCCGGACTATTAAAACTGTTGGCAGCCTTACACTTTTTTGCCACTGGTTCATTCCAAGCTGTGTCTAGCGTTATAATTAGCATCAGCCAGTCTGCTTTTTCGAGGCACCTAACCAAAGTTATTGATGCTTTGATGGTCGTCTTTCCAAGGTACGTGTGCTCTTTCGCGCCGAACGAAGCTTCAAAGTTATCAATAATCCGATTGTCTTCGACACACAATAGACGCAAAATTTTACGGCTTGGTTTTTAGTACATTCATGTAACGAAGTGCCATCCGCATGGTGCGAATGCCGGCGGGTTATTTCGATACGGTCTGTGCGAAAAAATTGACGCCTTAGTACATGGCGCCCTTTGAGTGCTACGCACTTTCCCATCTGGGTGCTAAGGTGATTTAACTTTTTTTTTTATTACTTTTTTTGAAAAACGTTTTTTTTAACTTTTTTTTATTTTTTTTCCAGACCCCCAAGATTTACACCGTTGAAAAAGGTTAGGCGATTACCTTTCCAACGGTGGGTCTTGGGGGTCTGTAGCTGCTTAGATGCTTGAGATACAGGCATCTAAGCAGCATGCCCACTTTCCCTATACTTTGTATTGTACATTTTTAATAAAGTTGCGCTGTGATGTCATCATGTCATTGCGTGTGACGTCACCACGCAAAACATGAAGCCCCAGCGATGCCTGTCACTATGCAGGCCCGATCGCCGGGGTAGGAGCGGGTGGGAGCCCCCAGATCTCCCTCAAGGTGGGAGAGTGCTAGCGACGGCTCTAAGCCGTCATTAGCACCAGAGTGGGAAACTCTGATGGTTCAGAGCCGTCGTTAGCACTCAAGGGGTTCAAGAGGTAGTTGTAGCCCAAATCAAACCATGCACATCCGTATTGAAATCTCGATCTTCCCAGTATCTGTATCACACAACTATCAGTACAACTGAGTTTACCTTTCTAACCTATAAGCATTTTAGCATATTTAATTATTGTAGGTCAGTTAGATCTAAGTGAGGAAACCTAAGCAAACCAGGAGGGTCTCAGACACTGCATGGAAGGACACGGGCACACTGGAGTGAATTCTGACTGGGTGGAGGCACTCCTGGCACAGCTGAGTTTACCATTCAATCCTATGAAGTATTTTAGCATATTTAATTGTTGTAGGTAAGTGAGACTTAAAGGGACATGAAACCCCAAATATTTCATGATTTAGGTAGAACATACAATTTTAAACAACTTTTCGGTTTACTTCTATTATCAAATTTGCTTCATTCTCTTGGTATCATTTGTTAAAGGAGCATCATTGCACTACTGTTTTCTAACTGAATACATGGGTGAGCCAATGACAATCACTATATATATATACAGCCACCAATCAGCTGTTAGAAACTAGGTTCTTTGCTGCTCCTGGGCTAACCTAGATAAACCTTTCAGCAAAAGATAACAAGAGAAGAAAGCAAATTAAATAATAGAAGTAAATTGGAAAGTTGTTTACGAATGTATGTTCTGTCTAAATCATGAATGTCTAATTATGACTTTACTGTCCTTTTTAAGTGAGGAAACATAGGCAAACCAGGAGGGTCTTAGAAACTGTATGGTGGGACACAGGCACACTGGAGTGAATTATGACTGGGTGTGGGCACTCTAGGCACAACTTCATTTATTATTCAATCCTATGAAGTATTTTAGTGTATTTAATTATTGTAGATTAGTAAGACTTAAGTGAGAAAACCTAGGCAAACCAGTAGGACCTTAGACACTATGGCGGGACAAGAGCTCACTGTAGTGAGTTTTGTCTGGGTGGTGGCCCTCTAAGTACAACTGAGTTGATCATTTATTCCTTTGAAGTATTTTAGCGCATTTAATTATTGTAAGTAAGATTTAAGTGAAGAAACAGGCACACCAGAGAAGGTCTCAGACATACATATGTGTCCTCACTGAACTGTAATAATGAAATACTCTAAAATGCTTAATAGGAATGAATGGCAAACTAATTTGTGCTTGGAGTGCCTCCACCCAGACAGAACTCACTCTAGTGTGCCCATGTCCCTCCGTACAGTGTCTAAGATCTTGTCAGGTGTGCCTATGTGTCCTCACTTAAGTCTCACTGACCCACAATAATGTGGGACAGTTTACCCAAATCAAGAGCTATTTTTATGCCATTTATCAAGCAAAACTAAACCTATGTGTGAGTGGCTTTTCTTTAAAATTCCTTTTGTAACTTTATATATTTTTTTTGGAATGTGTCATTTTTATGGGCTGCCAACAAACCCATTTAGATATTTCTTTCATGTAATTAGCAAGAGTCCATGAGCTAGTGACGTATGGGATATACATTCCTACCAGGAGGGGCAAAGTTTCCCAAACCTCAAAATGCCTATAAATACACCCCTCACCACACCCACAATTCAGTTTTACAAACTTTGCCTCCGATGGAGGTGGTGAAGTAAGTTTGTGCTAGATTCTACGTTGATATGCGCTCCGCAGCAAGTTGGAGCCCGGTTTTCCTCTCAGCGTGCAGTGAATGTCAGAGGGATGTGAGGAGAGTATTGCCTATTTGAATGCAGTGATCTCCTTCTAAGGGGTCTATTTCATAGGTTCTCTGTTATCGGTCGTAGAGATTCATCTCTTACCTCCCTTTTCAGATCGACGATATACTCTTATATATACCATTACCTCTGCTGATTCTCGTTTCAGTACTGGTTTGGCTATCTACTATATGTAGATGAGTGTCCTGGGGTAAGTAAGTCTTATTTTCTGTGACACTCCTAGCTATGGTTGGGCACTTTGTTTATAAAGTTCTAAATATATGTATTCAAACATTTATTTGCCTTGACTCAGAATGTTCAACTTTCCTTATTTTCAGACAGTCAGTTTCATATTTGGGATAATGCATTTTAACATTTTTCTTACCTTAAAATTTGACTTTTTCCCTGTGGGCTGTTAGGCTCGCGGGGGCTGAAAATGCTTCATTTTATTGCGTCATTCTTGGCGCGGACTTTTTTGGCGCAAAAATTCTATTTCCGTTTCCGGCGTCATACGTGTCGCCGGAAGTTGCGTAATTTTTTGACGTTATTTTGCGCCAAAATGTCGGCGTTCCGGATGTGGCGTCATTTTTGGCGCCAAAAAGCATTTAGGCGCCAAATAATGTGGGCGTCTTATTTGGCGCGAAAAAATATGGGCGTCACTTTTGTCTCCACATTATTTAAGTCTCATTTTTTATTGCTTCTGGTTGCTAGAAGCTTGTTCTTTGGCATTTTTTCCCATTCCTGAAACTGTCATTTAAGGAATTTGATCAATTTTGCTTTATATATATGTTGTTTTTTCTCTTACATATTGCAAGATGTCTCACGTTGCATCTGAGTCAGAAGATACTACAGGAAAATCGCTGTCAAGTGCTGAATCTACCAAAGCTAAGTGTATCTGCTGTAAACTTTTGGTAGCTATTCCTCCAGCTGTTGTTTGTATTGATTGTCATGACAAACTTGTTAAAGCAGATAATATTTCCTTTAGTAAAGTACCATTGCCTGTTGCAGTTCCTTCAACATCTAAGGTGCAGAATGTTCCTGATAATATAAGAGATTTTGTTTCTGAATCCATAAAGAAGGCTATGTCTGTTATTTCTCCTTCTAGTAAACGTAAAAAATCTTTTAAAACTTCTCTCCCTACAGATGAATTTTTAACTCAACATCATCATTCTGATTCTGATGATTCCTCTGGTTCAGAGGATTCTGTCTCAGAGGTTGATGCTGATAAATCTTCATATTTATTTAAAATGGAATTTATTCGTTCTTTACTTAAAGAAGTCCTAATTGCTTTAGAAATAGAGGATTCTGGTCCTCTTGATACTAAATCTAAACGTTTAAATAAGGTTTTTAAATCTCCTGTAGTTATTCCAGAAGTTTTTCCTGTTCCTGATGCTATTTCTGCAGTAATTTCCAAAGAATGGGATAATTTGGGTAATTCATTTACTCCTTCTAAACGTTTTAAGCAATTATATCCTGTGCCGTCTGACAGATTAGAATTTTGGGACAAGATCCCTAAAGTTGATGGGGCTATTTCTACCCTTGCTAAACGTACTACTATTCCTACGTCAGATGGTACTTCGTTTAAGGATCCTCTAGATAGGAAAATTGAGTCCTTTCTAAGAAAAGCTTATCTGTGTTCAGGTAATCTTCTTAGACCTGCTATATCTTTGGCTGATGTTGCTGCGGCTTCAACTTTTTGGTTGGAAACTTTAGCGCAACAAGTAACACATCGTGATTCTCATGATATTATTATTCTTCTTCAACATGCTAATAATTTTATCTGTGATGCCATTTTTGATATTATCAGAGTTGATGTCAGGTTTATGTCTCTAGCTATTTTAGCTAGAAGAGCTTTATGGCTTAAAACTTGGAATGCTGATATGGCTTCTAAATCAACTTTACTTTCCATTTCTTTCCAGGGTAACAAATTATTTGGTTCTCAGTTGGATTCCATTATTTCAACTGTTACTGGTGGGAAAGGAACTTTTTTACCACAGGATAAAAAATCTAAAGGTAAAAACAGGGCTAATAATCGTTTTCGTTCCTTTCGTTTCAACAAAGAACAAAAGCCTGATCCTTCATCCTCAGGAGCAGTTTCAGTTTGGAGACCATCTCCAGTTTGGAATAAATCCAAGCCAGCTAGAAAGGCAAAGCCTGCTTCTAAGTCCACATGAAGGTGCGGCCCTCATTCCAGCTCAGCTGGTAGGGGGCAGGTTACGTTTTTTCAAGGAAATTTGGATCAATTCTGTTCACAATCTTTGGATTCAGAGCATTGTTTCAGAAGGGTACAGAATTGGTTTCAAGTTGAGACCTCCTGCAAAGAGATTTTTTCTTTCCCGTGTCCCAGTAAATCCAGTAAAAGCTCAAGCATTTCTGAAATGTGTTTCAGATCTAGAGTTGACTGGAGTAATTATGCCAGTTCCAGTTCCGGAACAGGGGATGGGGTTTTATTCAAATCTCTTCATTGTACCAAAGAAGGAGAATTCTTTCAGACCAGTTCTGGATCTAAAAATTTTGAATCGTTATGTAAGGATACCAACATTCAAGATGGTAACTGTAAGGACTATCTTACCTTTTGTTCAGCAAGGGAATTATATGTCCACAATAGATTTACAGGATGCATATCTGCATATTCCGATTCATCCAGATCATTATCAGTTCCTGAGATTCTCGTTTCTGGACAAGCATTACCAGTTTGTGGCTCTGCCGTTTGGCCTAGCTACAGCTCCAAGAATTTTTACAAAGGTTCTCGGTGCCCTGCTGTCTGTAATCAGAGAACAGGGTATTGTGGTATTTCCTTATTTGGACGATATCTTGGTACTTGCTCAGTCTTTACATTTAGCAGAATCTCATACGAATCGACTTGTGTTGTTTCTTCAAGATCATGGTTGGAGGATCAATTTACCAAAAAGTTCTTTGATTCCTCAGACAAGGGTAACCTTTCTGGGTTTCCAGATGGATTCAGTGTCCATGACTCTGTCTTTAACAGACAAGAGACGTCTAAAGTTGATTTCAGCTTGTCGAAACCTTCAGTCACAATCATTCCCTTCGGTAGCCTTATGCATGGAAATACTAGGTCTTATGACTGCTGCATCGGACGCGATCCCCTTTGCTCGTTTTCACATGCGACCTCTTCAGCTCTGTATGCTGAAGCAATGGTGCAAGGATTACACGAAGATATCTCAATTAATATCTTTAAAACCGATTGTTCGACACTCTCTAACATGGTGGACAGATCACCATTGTTTAATTCAGGGGGCTTCTTTTGTGCTTCCGACCTGGACTGTAATTTCAACAGATGCAAGTCTCACAGGTTGGGGAGCTGTGTGGGGATCTCTGACGGCACAAGGAGTTTGGGAATCTCAGGAGGTGAGATTACCGATCAATATTTTGGAACTCCGTGCAATTTTCAGAGCTCTTCAGTTTTGGCCTCTGCTGAAGAGAGAATCGTTCATTTGTTTTCAGACAGACAATGTCACAACTGTGGCATACATCAATCATCAAGGAGGGACTCACAGTCCTCTGGCTATGAAAGAAGTATCTCGAATTTTGGTTTGGGCGGAATCCAGCTCCTGTCTAATCTCTGCGGTTCATATCCCAGGTGTAGACAATTGGGAAGCGGATTATCTCAGTCGCCAAACGTTGCATCCGGGCGAATGGTCTCTTCACCCAGAGGTATTTCTTCAGATTGTTCAAATGTGGGAACTTCCAGAAATAGATCTGATGGCGTCCCATCTAAACAAGAAACTTCCCAGGTATCTGTCCAGATCCCGGGATCCTCAGGCGGAGGCAGTGGATGCATTATCACTTCCTTGGAAGTATCATCCTGCCTATATCTTTCCGCCTCTAGTTCTTCTTCCAAGAGTAATCTCCAAGATTCTGAAGGAATGCTCGTTTGTTCTGCTGGTAGCTCCGGCATGGCCTCACAGGTTTTGGTATGCGGATCTTGTCCGGATGGCCTCTTGCCAACCGTGGACTCTTCCGTTAAGACCAGACCTTCTGTCACAAGGTCCTTTTTTCCATCAGGGTCTGAAATCCTTAAATTTAAAGGTATGGAGATTGAACGCTTGATTCTTGGTCAAAGAGGTTTCTCTGACTCTGTGATTAATACTATGTTACAGGCTCGTAAATCTGTATCTCGAGAGATATATTATAGAGTCTGGAAGACTTATATTTCTTGGTGTCTTTCTCATCATTTTTCCTGGCATTCTTTTAGAATACCGAGAATTTTACAGTTCCTTCAGGATGGTTTAGATAAGGGTTTGTCCGCAAGTTCTTTGAAAGGACAAATCTCTGCTCTTTCTGTTCTTTTTCACAGAAAGATTGCTATTCTTCCTGATATTCATTGTTTTGTACAAGCTTTGGTTCGTATAAAACCTGTCATTAAGTCAATTTCTCCTCCTTGGAGTTTGAATTTGGTTCTGGGAGCTCTTCAAGCTCCTCCGTTTGAACCTATGCATTCATTGGACATTAAATTACTTTCTTGGAAAGTTTTGTTCCTTTTGGCCATCTCTTCTGCCAGAAGAGTTTCTGAATTATCTGCTCTTTCTTGTGAGTCTCCTTTTCTGATTTTTCATCAGGATAAGGCGGTGTTGCGAACTTCTTTTGAATTTTTACCTAAAGTTGTGAATTCCAACAACATTAGTAGAGAAATTGTGGTTCCTTCATTATGTCCTAATCCTAAGAATTCTAAGGAGAAATCGTTGCATTCTTTGGATGTTGTTAGAGCTTTGAAATATTATGTTGAAGCTACGAAATCTTTTCGTAAGACTTCTAGTCTATTTGTTATCTTTTCCGGTTCTAGAAAAGGCCAGAAAGCTTCTGCCATTTCTTTGGCATCTTGGTTGAAATCTTTAATTCATCTTGCCTATGTTGAGTCGGGTAAAATTCCGCCTCAGAGGATTACAGCTCATTCTACTAGGTCAGTTTCTACTTCCTGGGCGTTTAGGAATGAAGCTTCGGTTGACCAGATATGCAAAGCAGTGACTTGGTCCTCTTTGCATACTTTTACTAAATTCTACCATTTTGATGTATTTTCTTCTTTTGAAGCAGTTTTTGGTAGAAAAGTACTTCAGGCAGCGGTTTCAGTTTGAATCTTCTGCTTATGTTTTTCGTTAAACTTTATTTTGGGTGTGGATTATTTTTTTATCCCTCCCTCTCTAGTGACTCTTGTGTGGAAAGATCCACTTCTTGGGTAGTCATTATCCCATACGTCACTAGCTCATGGACTCTTGCTAATTACATGAAAGAAAACATAATTTATGTAAGAACTTACCTGATAAATTCATTTCTTTCATATTAGCAAGAGTCCATGAGGCCCGCCCTTTTTTTGTGGTGGTTATGATTTTGTATAAAGCACAATTATTCCAATTCCTTATTTTATATGCTTTCGCACTTTTTTATCACCCCACTTCTTGGCTATTAGTTAAACTGAATTGTGGGTGTGGTGAGGGGTGTATTTATAGGCATTTTGAGGTTTGGGAAACTTTGCCCCTCCTGGTAGGAATGTATATCCCATACGTCACTAGCTCATGGACTCTTGCTAATATGAAAGAAATGAATTTATCAGGTAAGTTCTTACATAAATTATGTTTTTCTGGCAGTGCGGCAACTTGAGCACAGTCCCTTCTGTGCAAGGCGCATGCCCCAGCCCCCATAGATACGTCACTGCGGACGTGCCCTCAATAAAAAGTTTATCCATGTTCAGCGGTGAGTTGCTGGTTTATTCTTCTGGTGCATGCAGAAGTACAAAATTTCAATCCACAGTGCTTATTAAAAGCTCACTAGCACCACTCAACAAGATTATTTTACATATACACCATTGACTTAGATTTGCGTTTTAGACATAGAGAAGGCTCTATTCGAAAATGAAAGTAAGGATTTATAGAATAAGCCTCTATGTATTGCTGCAATCCCTCCTTCTATGTATGCTCCTGTTTCTATGAGCAAAATCAGCAACCATCCCTGCCTCAACCATCCAGATACCCCCCTGTGGGCAAATTTGTATTCTCGTGACTGCATCAGGAGCATCCAGCAGATGGAATGATCAGCATTCCTTATTACCATGTATGACCATGGCGGGTATTTTTTTTTTTTAAATTGTGCCATGTGTTAATAATAAAAAACAAAGATTTGGTCCACCACTCTGACTCTTGGATTACCTCACTACACAAACATAAAGGAGAGACCTATCTGAAAGAAACCTAAGTTGTACTGTACGTAAGTGCTGTTATACCCCACAACACACACCGAGACACATATGTGGGTAGACACCCCACTCACACCACCTTCACATGGCAGACTGCACAGTTAAAATATTAGCGGGGAATGTGGGAGGCATCACGTCTCCCATAAAAAGAAAAGCTATACTAAACTATCTGAAATCACAGAAAGTAGACATAGCGATACTTGAGGAGACACATTTAAATACACGCAAACACCAAAAGTTAAAACAAATGTGGGTTACAGAAGTTCTCCATACCACCTACGAGACACGCAGAGCAAGAGGGATGGCCATGTTATTTCGAAAAAAAAAAAATTACACGTTAACCAAATCAGAATGTGACCCAGAGGGATGATTTATTATTGCCCACATAACAACTGAGACCCTTCCCATGGTGTTAGTGGGAATATACGCCCCTAATGATAAGAAACCGGAATTTTGGCACCAGCTACAACACAAACTGCTAGACACTCAGGTAGAGGCTATTGTCTTGGGGGGAGACCTCAATATAGCCCCAAAAGTACCAGCGGACAGATTTAAGAACCCACAATCGACGCTAAACAAGGTCCCAATGCCTAAATATCACAAAAAAGATTCTAGACTTTTAGGCAAATTTAACAACACACTTCACCTTAAAGATATTTGGAGAGAACGCAATCCAGACTCTAAAGACTTCACATGCCTCACCATATCCAAAGACACACTATCACGTATTGACCTCTTTCTGGTGGCAGGGAAACTAAGCACTAGAATCCGAGACACTAAAATTCACCCCATAACCCTCTCTGACCATGCCCCCATCTCAATCCAAGTTTCTATAACTAAACACACACCCACTAAACTGAGATGGAGATTTCCAAATTTTTTATACAAAGATGTTAACTTACACAGATATCTCACTATGCATTGGCAGACCTTTTCATTACCTTTTATCCAGCAGGGGTTAAAAAAAGAAGACCTCCTTCTGCGACAGATGACGAATGCTTACAATAGGTACTTACGGTCCCCAACCGCGCAGAATAGAATCAGGTATAAAGAGACAAAAATTAACAGAGACGCCTTCTTAAATCAAAAAGCTATATACTCGCTCACACACTCCCAAGCCAGATTCTACAGGTTTGGTAATAGGACTGGTAAATATTTGGTGAAAATCACCAAATTGACGAGTAAACAAGCCACAATTCTAGCAATCAAAGGCAAAGACCAAACGGTGACCAATGTCAGAGACATTCAGACTGCATTTACTGACTACTATAAGGAATTATACAATGATTGTCCCATTGAAAAAACTAAAAAACAGACAGACCTTCTGGCAAAACCTACTTATGCCTAAACTGACAGAGGAACAAAATACCAGCTTAAATGCACCAATAACACTCCAAGAGGTAATACACGTTATTAAGAGCCTACCGACAGAGAAGAGACCAGGACCAGATGGCATGACGGGGGAGCTATACAAATTGATGCAGGCAGAAGTGGGGGAAACACTAGCCAAGCTATTTATTCATGTTTTGCAGGAGGGGCCCCAATATCTCAGAGGTTCATGGAGGGCACCATAACTAGTATTCCAAAAATGGGTAGAGACCCGCTACTCCCCAGCTCTTATAGACCCATTTACCTACTCAATTCGGATTACAAAATATTCACTAAAATATTAGCAAATAGGCTGGCCCCCATACTCCCTTCCTTAATACACCCTGACCAAACGGGTTTTGTCAAGCATAGATCCTCAATCTGTAATGTACGGAAAGTACAATTAATCCTCTCATACTATGAAAAGATGAGAAGGGAGGGGAAACTACAAGAATTACTGGAGGCTTGCCTCCTCCTGCTAGATGCAGAAAAAGCCTTTGATAAAGTCCTGTGGGATCACCTTTTTACAGTATTAGCGGAATGTGGGTTTCAGGGACAATTTGTATCAGCCATACGAACGATCTACATGAACCCCACAGTGTCCATTCTCATTAATGGGGACACTACCCCCCCTTTTTTTCTTAAATGCCATACCAGACAGGGATGCGCATTATCCCCCCTATTATTCGACCTTGCAATCGAACCCTTAGCCATTAAAATCAGAAATCAGATTCCAAGCCTACGTTTGGGGAATGCTTAACTTCACCTTTCATTGTTTGCAGATGATATGATATTATATATCACTGACCCTCAAATTAACACACCCCGAATTATGTCCCTGATAGAGCACTTTGGGATTATCTCAGGCTACCAGGTTAATAAAACTAAATCAGAGCTTTTATGGCTTAACCCACACCATACCCAAAGCATTGGAGAGTTTGAATTCAAAATAATTACCAGAGATTTTACATACCTGGGAGTGAAACTTTCAGACAACACAGACTCTTGGTATGACTCTAATTATAAACCATTATTCCTAGAGATTACAACATTACTTAAGACCTGGAATACTCTGCCTTTGGCCCTCACAGCTAGAGTCAACCTAATTAAAATGATAATTTTTCCCAAGCTGCTCTATTTGTTCCAAATGCTTCCTGAGTCGCTGTCAAAAAAAGATGTACAAATGCCAAACTCTGCAGTCACTAATTTTGTATGGAGGGGGAAGAAACACAGACTTGGCCTCCATAAATTAAACACCCCGGCACTGAAGGGTGGCCTGGGAGTTCCTGATTTGAAGTTCTATAACTGGGCAGCACAAATTAAATATGTAATGGACTGGTGGCTAGATAAAGAAACCTTCACAATCCTTGATCTTGAAAAAGAAATTGTCCAACCCTGGTCACTATCCTTCCTTCCACACTAGTCACTCAATAAACTAGATCCGAAGATTCAGGGACTCACACCATTTACAGGACTGATTAGGACATGGCAACAACTATGTAAACACTTTCATATTTCACCACACAAGACTAAATTCTTACCACTTAGAGGAAACCCAACCTTCATACCCAGTCTCACCACCCAGACCTTTAGGATTTGGGAACGAAAGGGTCTTTGACACATACGTTACAGATGGTAACACAATAATTTCATTCGTAGACTTAATGAACAAGTATGACATTCCAAAACAACATCACTTCGCTTATCTACAGGCTAAGCACTATATACACACCCTAAGAGATCCACAGACATTAGGAATTAACATAGTCTCCTGGGCTAAACAGGGTATTCAATCCATCTCGCCCATATATAACTTACTGAAGGAGACCCCTAGTAACACGGTGGTATCAGAGTTAGCACGGGACTGGTCAAACAGATTGGGGTCAGCAGCCACAGAGGCCCAGATTTTGAAGAGTGTTGAGACAGTTAGGAGGTCCACTCTATCTATGGACTCCAGAGAATCACACACAAAACTAATACACAGCGCATATATCACTCCTAAAGACTATCAAAAATGGGGCTCTAAACAACCACAATACTGCAGCAAATGCCGACATCCTAAACCAGACCTTATCCATATGATTTGGCAATGTCCATTCCTGCAGAAGTTCTGGCATATGATTTTACACTGGGTCAGCTCACTTTGCCACACTCAAATAGAACTCACCCTGGAAAAGGTGATATTTCTAGACTTCGAAGATCACACTAATCTACAGCGGAAACTGATAGGAAATGTGGTTCTGATGGCGAGGAAACTTATTCTCTGCCATTGGTTAGAAAAGAAATTCCCAACACTCACAAAACTCAAACACACACTTACTCGTCAGTTGTTCTGCAAACAAGCTGACTCTCTGGGGGATATAACAGTTAGAACAACCAACTTCATAAAAAATGTGAACCATACATAATCTCACTACCTATTCAGACTCAGAAGCAAATATTGACGCCCCTAAGAAATACAGAGTACATTCTTAATGCCTAACTTACGGGGGAGTGGAAACTATGGGATTAGACACCCCAGACTGAAGATGATGAAGCCGCCCCACACAATCCAATATGAAGGTTATAGCCTCACGCTATGCCCAGGAGATCAGAGTGGTCAGGACATGAATACTACAAGGTATTAATGTGAAAACGTATTAATAAGAAATGTTGAAGTCTGACATTTGGTGACTTTGTTACACCTGAGGTCCTTTGTTGTTTGTATGTTTGTTTTAGTTTTAGATTAAAATAGAAAATGTTCAGATTGCCTTATTTACATAGTTTATGCATATTTTTTCCAAAAAGACTTAATTGTGAAAACGAGCGTCTGAAAGAGACTACAACAAATCGTATAATCCAAACACTGAATAGAACTTATGGGACAGCCAAATCTTAACTCTCCATATTTGAATCCTGAAGACTCTGAGACAACATTAGAAACTAATAAAATATTACTGTATTTTGCAAAGAAATATATTCCTCTGATCTACACTTTAATTGTAAATGAAGGTAATCAAATAAAGATATATATTTAAAAAAAAACAAAAAAAAAAACTTCATAGGATGGAATGGTAAACTCAGCTGTGCCAGGAGTGCCTCCACCCAGTCAAAATTCACTCCAGTGTGCCCGTGTCCCTCCGTACAGTTTCTGAGATCTTGTCAGGTGTGCCTATGTGTATGTGTCCTCACTTAAAGGGGCAGTAAACCTAGCAAATAATGTTATGTGCAGAATTATATAACATTAGCTTAGCGCCAGCTTTCTAAAGCAAAGGGTTAGAGAGATATTTTACTACAAAAATAGAACACCGCTCCTGGCTCTACTGAGCGGGTCTGTTTTTTCTCCTAAGCGCATCCCGGGCACGCTGTCTAATAATAATTAAATACAATAATTAAAAACTTTATACAAATAAGTGAATACATGATAATCTGGAGTGCCTCCACCCAGTCAGAACTCGCTCCATTGAGTCCATGTTCCTCCGTACAGTATCTGAGTTCCTCCTGGTTTGTCTTGGTTTCCTCACTTAAGTCTACCTGACTTACAATAATTAAATATGCTAAAATACTTCATAGGGTTAAATGATTGACACAGTTGTGTCTAGAGTGCCCACACCCAGTCAGAATTCACTCCAGTGTGCCCGTGTCCCTCCATACAGTGTCTGATACCTTCTCTGGAGGGACATGGGCACACTGGAGTAAATTCTGACTGGGTGTGGGAACTCTAGGCATAACTGTGTTTATCATTCAATGCTATGAAGTATTTTAGTTTATTTAATTATTGTAGGTCAGTGAGACTTAAGTGAAGAAACAGGCACACCAGAGAGGGTCTTAGACAATGTATGGAGGGACATGGGCTTACACGAATGAGTTTTGACTAAGTGGAGGCACTCTAAGAATGAATTTAACATTCATTCATATGAAATATTTTAACATATTTAATGATTTTAGGTAAAATAGACTTAAGTAAGGAAATATAGGCACACCTAAGAGAGTCTGTGGGCACTTTAAATAAAACTGAATTTACTGTTGATTTCTATGCAGTATTTTAGCATATTTAAATATTGTAGGTCAGTGAGACTTATTTAATTATTGTAGGTCAGTGAGACTTAAGTGAACAGGCACACCAGAGAGGGTCTCAACAATAGACTTAAGTAAGGAAACATAGGCACACCTCAGAGGGTCTCAGACACTGTGCCGCGGGACCATAGCTCACTGGAGTGAGTTTTGTTGGTGCTCTGACAAAATGCCGACAGACATTTGGCCGACGGACAGAATGCCGAAGCATGTTCCGAGTTCCGCCTAGGGCAGATACGCTCCAGAGTTCTCTGTTCTAATCAGTGCCTCGGGTGCCACAACCACCTCTGGGAACCTAACCATGGGTCACAGCAGTGACGTGCAGTGACGTCAGAGGCTTATGAGGCAGTGGCTAGGATACGCCTTCATTCTTTAGATATCCTTTGTTGAAGAAATAGCAATGCACATGGGTGAGCCAATCACATGAGGTATCTATGTGCAGCCACCAATCAGCAACTACTGAGCATATTTAGATATGATTTTCAACAAAGGACATCAAAAGAATGAAGAAAATTAGATATTAGATGTAAATTGGAAAGTTATTTAAATTTGCATATGGGTTTCATGTCCCTTTAAATGGTGTCTTGGAAAACTGGTCAACTTAGTAAACATCTGATTTTAGTCTAAAGGATTGTAACAGAAACACTTGCCAGATAACAAAATGCTTGCTCTGATTATGAGATCTAGAAATCCATGCCCATTAAAATATGTTTAAAACATACTTTTTACTTTAATGCTGCAAATTATGCTTATAGATTCCTTCATTACATAAGGGATGAGAGTCAGAGGGGGAGAAAGAGAGACAGAGAGAGAAAGAGACCATGGGGGAGAACAACACATAAGGAGAGAGATGGATAGATAGAGAGACACACACACACACACACACACAAGGGGGGGGGGGGGACCACTGCATTTTAAAGTAATAAAACAGCAGAGCTACAGAGAGTTCAGAAAATTAGTCTATAATTTAGTGTGAAGTACAGAGGCAAGCTGCTAAGTTAGTGGGTGTAAAGTTTGAGTAAACAAAATACAAAAACGACCCTGCTGTAAAAGAGTAAAAAAAACACTAAACCACATTCATTAAATGATCATTTTCACTAACAGAATCCTTTTCAGTAAAATCTTACTTTAATAAAATGTGGGTGAAACACTGCTCTCTGTGCCTCTCTCCTGCTCTGTACGGATTCAGGAAGTGACAGTGGCACATTCCACTGCACTTAGAGGGGAAGAACAGAACTCTCTTTTTCACTTTAGCAAAGCTAGCAGGTTCACAGGACAGCAACAAAATATATGAAAGTTGTTTTTTTCCGTTTTTGTTTTGTTTTATATGATTTAACATCCAGCCCCAACCCTATGTTCCACTTACTAATGCCTCTCGCTGGATTGGTTCAGCCCAAATAGGACTGCCTCAAATAAGCAGTTAATAAGCCATGCAATGATCTTAACCACTTGCATCCAGTAGATGGCGCAGCATGTTGTGTAATGGTGGGCAGACCTGCTTGTGCCTCTCCATTGCACAACATATAGTTGTGAGAAAGAAAAAAATGCTGGGGGAAAAAAATTAAAGCCAATAAAAAAATATATATTTTTGCCCATATGAGAGGTGAAGCACTGCCTCACCTGCCTCTAGTGACTGCACATCACTGATTTGTATGGGCATTGCTCTTAAAAGCGCATTTAGCTATTTTACCTGCCCAGACCCTACTCTAAAAATAAAACCCACCCAAAAAAACCTTAAATAAATCTAACACTAACCCTCGACGACCCACTTACAGTTTTTAAAGTTCTGCTTAAAGGATCCATCCAGCCAGCAAGAAGTCTTCATCCGGGCGGCCTTTTCCATCTTCATCCATCTGGCGAAGTCTTCATCCATGCAGCCTCTTCTATCTTCATCTGGCGCGGTGCGGGTCCATCCTGAAGACATCCGGTGTGGAGCTCCTCCTTAATACGGTCGCCGCCGTAAACCGGAACTTGAATGCAAGTGACGTCATCCAAGATGGCATCTCCACATTGCAAGAGCACTGCACAATTTGCTGCGGAAGATCTTGTGTTTCTGTTTGCGGTTTCAGCTGGTTCCTAGTGCCGATTACGTTGTTCTCCGATGGGCAGCATGGGATACTGGCCAGGCTGTGATTTCTCCAAAATGGACCTCCTCCAGGCCATCGGTCCAACTCCAAGGCAGGGAGCTGGGGCTTCATGCCCTTCTCCTTGATCTGTAATATCTGTGTGCATGGGTAAGTTTGATTCTCCAGATGTAGTTCTCGGCAGGTCCTCACCACTCTCTATAGTATAAGACCCATCAGTTCCATAACAGCATTTTATCATAGAGAGGAGCTTTCTAAAGTGGTCCTCCAGTATGAGAAGGATCGTGGCTTCAGATTATTTTAGTTTCTGTGCCATTATTTCAATAGGTGGTTCTACTCCCACTAGCTTGGTAAGTGTAACGAGCCACACAGCAGTGGTGCAGCGATTTATTAGGACAATAGAGGCTTCAGATATAGGGGAAGGCCTCAAAATGTATAGTCCGGTACTGAGGGCTAGGCAGCCACACTGCGATCCAAAACCCCATCTCTTGGGTCAGAGCGTGTTCAGCTAAGCTTCTCCGCGATATTAGGTATCTCAATGTCAGGATTTCAGCCCAGATTGAAGAAAAGGTGGTGAAGGTTTCACAAGCTGAAACTCAGTGCGACCAGCAAGATGGCCGCCGCCCAGAAGTCCCTGCAGCCTGGCTGTTTTATAACGTATCTAAATGACAACAGTTATTTATAGTTGAATGTAATTTTCTTCATTAGCATACAGATTGTATTGTTTACAAAATGTTAAAAATTATTGCAAGCTGCTTTTGAGGGCCCTATACTCCATAAAGGTCCCCACCTCTGCTTCCTTGACCCCTCACTGGGGTGAAGACAATCATCCACTTCTCATGAGTGCATATGAAATGGGATATCAATAGATTTATAATATTCTCCATGTACCCACCTCTGATGTTTTATAATTTTGCAACCATAGCTCATGTTTCTTGTGTATTACTGGCTTGATCACTATGTATTGCAGACTTAATATCTTAATAAAGCTTGCATTTAAAAAAAAAAATATATTAATAAAAATAGCATATATTGGGGACTTCCGGGCGGCGGCCATCTTAGTGGTCGCACTGAGCTTCAGCTCCTTCAGTTTTCTTTGAAATTCATTCATTCTGGAACCAGAAATAAATATTTCCTTTTCAAAATAGTGAAGAAGATTAGTGGTTGTCGTCCTGATCTGAAATATATGGATTGCGACGTGGCTTAATAGCCCTCAGTACCGGACTATAATTCTTAAGGCCTTCCCCTATATCTGAAGCCTTAACACTGTCCCCAATCTAACTGTGCCTGAGTGCGCAGCCTTTCTACCTACTTAACCTTCCTCACAATACAGAGGGAATCACCTACTTGAATAAAAATTTTGCATCAAGGTGTCTCCACAGAGATCCACCTAGACTATACATTGACAATGGAGGGCCTGAGAAGATGGGAATCCCAAATGACCCAGCACATAGAAGATTACTTCCGGACCTTAGAGACGGAACTGTGTGGCCTGCTCATAAACGCTCTAAACATTGATGGAGCGACTTTGGAACCTAAAAGTCAGCTTAATAGGGAAATGGATGGCGATCCTATACCTAGCGCGGTAAGGGTTAATGATGCAGAGATCCTTAACACCTGTAGTCATAAAGAACCCGGAACTGCCACTTCCAAACCACCTCCGCTTACCTTAAAACTCCAAATCAAGAGACCGTTAGCCTCAGGAGCCTTATCCGGCACTATAGGTTGGGGTGCCACGCGTGAGCAAAATGCAGTTGTACCGGAGCCCTGGGCGGATACTACACCGGATCCAATTAAAGAGGAAATCCCCAACCATGTTCTTAGAAACAAAGCTACAACTGCTAAGGGTCAGCGGAGCAGGGACAGACCCACACGGCTGGAGCGGTTGCACCTAAGGAGAAGGATTACTCCAGCTCATCCATTTCAGCCCCGACTACTTCTAGAAACATGGTGAGAGAGGAACTTTTCTCCAGCTTTGACAACCAGAGATGTACAAAAACGGGAGGTAGGATGAGACTTAAATATTTAGATGGACACTCTTCTGTCCCAGACCTCCATAACTCTTTAGGAGCTTTGCATACCGAACAGAGGGGAATAGGTTAAGAGAGAGTTATCCATACCAGGGCTACACCCGTGCTCTCCGATTATGGAAGTGCAGCACAGCCTATGAAGACTACAATATAAATGTCTGAAAATCGTTGCTGTGGACAATGTTGGACACTTAAATTTGAAATCTCAACCCTCCATGGGGACTTGTCTTAGTAAATAATCTATGTGTCAGCAGTAGTTTTTATGCAAATTGTCCTGAATGGAAATGTGTGGTTAAGATTGTGTGTATTATCTATACAACCTCATGTTCATGTTATCTTTTTTTATATATTGACTGACATAGTTGAATTTCTCATCATTGTTTGAAATATAATTTCCCAGAGGCGCTTTAGCATCTTATTCTGCACTCAGTTTCTTAATGTTCAGTTAGAAAAGTTTAGTCTTCTACCTCCTTAGACCGCTGTGTAAGGTACACTCCTCCACTGATATCCAGTGTCTCTACACACTAAAACTGTAAAGGCCCCAGTAGTTCTCGAAGGAAATAATATATTAAATCATATGCTACTCTGCCCTCTCTAATCCCAAACCCCCACTGAATGGAGTTAATAACTGTTAATTATTTGCCTAGAATGGAATTCTATCACAATGTCTAACATTTCTACTTCTCGAGATGCTAATAAGAAATAGGGTTTAAAGATGAGGAATCCTACACTGTTGGGTACTAAAACTACAGGCTTTCTAGTTTGAATGTTCTTCTCATTTTCTCTTTGAATGGCGATTGGGCAGCCCTACATTCCCCTACAACAGAGTGACCATCAGTCCTGTTTTCCATATGCTTATACACTGATCGTCTAGGCCCCACTAATATAATATATTTAATCACAACCACAATCAGTCATAGTACCTAAAGCGCATTGGGAGCATACCTACCAAACTTCCTTTTTACGCCGTGATTCCCATACTATTTTGTATTATCTTGCAATATACCATTTCATTTTACTCATAGATATCATTGTTATATCCCATAATTATTAGACATTATTGTTATACCCCATAAATCTTTGCATAGTTTCCTTTACCTCACCAAGCCCAAGTGTGGCAATAGATCCAGCTAACTAACCTCCATTGAACTCTGCCGCTCCACACAGGCCCAAGAAAGGCCTATCAGTACTTGGGTAGGTTTATTTAGTTATAAAATAAGAGGTTCCAGTCATTCTCGTCTAATTATCGTTGTACTTAAATGTAATAGAGAACATGCAACATTGTTTTGTTGTAAAATTAGTTTTCATCTCTGGATTTTCAATGTTTTACATATGTATGCTTTATTTTGAACCTCCAATAAAAATTCATTTTAAAAAATAAATAAAAATATTCTATATAGATAAAAAAAAAATCAGTCTGATTAATATTAAATTGATTTAACGGACTAGACATCACACCAGTTGAAAAGCTTATACAAAAACAACAGTTCATAATTCATTATAAAAATCTATCTCTAATTCCTTATTTAAACCTTTAGGAAATAACATCTGCATTTCATAAATCCACTTCACCCTAGGGTTGCCACCTCAGCCATGATTTCCATGACACTTATGAGTTACACATGCTGCAGGGTGTGCAGAGGGGATCATGAATTGCACCCCTGGACAGTACACAAATAGTGATCCTGGACAGCACTATTCATGGTCCTCCCTGCACACCCTGCAGCATGTGTAACTCATAAGTGTCCAGGAAAAGATGGCAGTTTTTTTTGGACTTTGCAAATCATTTATATTACCCTTATGTACATCTATTAAAATGGTCTGACACGTTATGATCTGATTTTCTATTCCTTATCGCAGAAAGCTGTTCCCTAATTCATTCTCTGGGCGCAAGGTTTTATTGTTTTTATCTACTTGTGTATAATTAAATACCTTTATTGTGTGGACTAGAGCTGCATTATTAGCTGGTTTAATAAGGCTAAATTAAAACAATGTTAAAATGAACTACACCTGTTATATTCTTACGTGGCACTAAACAAAACTCAGTAGATAGCACTTTTATATTATTTGCAACTTACCTTGTTAATGAAGAAATATAATACTGTTTGAAATAAATGGGACACAAACAGTTTTCCTGAGACAGGTGGTTCTCATTCCCAATGCTGATTATTTATGTTTGTTTCAGCAGCGCTGTCTGAACCCTAACTTTGACCTCAGTAGAAATTCTGAAGATAAAAGTTTTGTATTTGCTCTGTTACAGCAGTAGGGCGCTTCTATATAACCTCACTGTCAGCACCATTACAGCTGTGTTTCTATGTACAAGAAATGAAAGAGAGCTATTTATAGGTTAAGAACAAGTCCTTGAACTCTGTTGCCCATTGTTGTTTTGTATTCACAATTTAGAGCCTTTGAGAAGAGCTAATTAGCTGGAAGTATTCAGCATTTTGCTGCAGGAGATGAAGAGCAAAAATCAATCTGTTTAAAGGGTGAGTATGTCCGCAACCCCTGGCAATCCCCATGCCTAACCTGCAAGATCTTTTAATTTTAGATTTCTGGGGCATTTCTCATCTAAACATGAGGATACAGCCCCAGTTATACAACAGTCATTTAAATCTGAACAATGTTTCTTTGCAAGGCTTGTGCATTTTTGTAGGCTCGTCAGGTAAAGATTTTTCTGCCCTCTAAAATGTCATACCCTTAACCCTTCTCTCTCCACAAAAGTGACACAACAATGTATATATAGTAATAAATATCCAATAGCTTAACCTTATACTATATACTCATATCCCCAAAAAACCTCATCTGTTCACATGATTTAATTAAAGGAGCATGAACCCCCAATTTTTTCTTTTATGATTTAGATAGAGCATTCAATTTTACATAACTTTTCATTTTACCTCTTTTATCTAATGTGCTTTGTTTTCTTGGTATCCTTTGTTGAAAATCATACTTAGGTAGGCTTAGGAGCTGGGAGCTAGCTGGCGATTGGTGGCTGCACATTGGCTTACCAATGTGTTCAACTAGCTTCCAGTACTGCAAGAGAGTTAAGCAAAATCGGTAAAAGAAGTAAATTGGAAATATATGCTCTATCTGAATCATGAAAGAAAAATTTGGGGTTTTATGTCTGTTTAAGTCATGAAAAATAAAGACTGTGAAGAATCAACTTTGTCTATATTTAACCCTTTGGCTATTAGAGAGGGTTGAAATACAATACATTGCTTAGCATTGTGTGGTAACCCTCTCTGGCAATCAGTGAGATAAACCAATTTCAGTTATATTTTTTATATATATTTATATTTGCCTGCATTTCTGTCTTTTTATTTTCACCTCTCTTTCCCAGTGGAAGTGTTTGGTTCTAGCTGTTTTTTAATGGAGATTTGTATTGCCCCAATACACTGCATTCAATAGGACAAACACGACCTTACCCAGGATCTACTTTTTAACAACAGAGGGTTTTTTTTTGGGAGTACAAATTTTACATTTTTAATATCCGTTAAAGGGACATAAAAGTTAAAATAAAACTTTAATGATTCAGACAGAACATGCAATTTTAAGACTTTTCAATTTACAGTTATTATCAAATGAACTTTGTTTTTTTAGCATCCTTTGTTGAAAAGCATATTTAGGTAGGCTCAGGAGCAGCAATGCCCTATTGGGATCTAACTAATAATTGGTAGCTATATACATATGCATTTTGTCATTGGCTCACTATTGCTCAGTAAACTCTCAGCAGTGCATTACTGCTTTGGAGCTGACTTTAATTATGTTTTTAATTCCTTTCCAAGTGTTAAAACAAGGGCGTTTTTTGGCCTAGGACAGGATAAGGGCAGTACTTTTTGAGTTTCTATTGGGAGCGGCAGGTGACTTAACTAGCGCTAGCTCTCTGTATTTTACATATATATATATATATATATATATATATATATATATATATATATATATATATATATATATATATTAGAAGGCAGAAATTTTCAATCAACAAAAACCCAACCTTAAAGCAGCTATCCCTTCAAGAAGAGTGGAAACTTAAACCAGAAAGGGAAGTGTCCCCTCTCTCTAACAGAAAACACCTTCCAAATAAATTATAGGTGAACAAGAGGACATGTAAAGGGACTAAATAGCGCTGGTTGCTCAGAGTCAATATATATAATAAATAACAGGATGGATAATTAAAACCCAGAATACAATTTCAAACAGATACATAAATATAAAGATACAACAAATATTTAATATATTAAAATAAGAAAAAACAGGTGTTAATATACAGAAGAATGGGGTATAAACAAATATTGAAATAAAACTGAAATAGAACGCCCCACAAATAACAGTGGGTATGTACGAAGTGCAAACTTACAGAACCAAACCTCAATCTTATGAGATAAGTGATCCGCACAGCAAAGGAATTCTCTTATGGAACACAGCTTTCCTCTTGGGGTGTGAAAGAAACTTCAGTGGATCAGTAGTTGGTATTCCCTCGGCCTCTTTAAGTATGGTTCCTCTAGAAGTATGGTCGAATTCTCCAGCCGTATATATGTAGGGAAAAAGAGACTCAAATAGTGTGATATTGTTTTTTTAAAAACAAACACGCTTTATTGCTGAACAACACACACTCTCACAAATGTCTGCTTACACTTTAGAAACTCAATGTTATAAGGTATTGGCAAAGAAATAAAGTAGAATAGTGAATGCAGAGGAAATGTCCCTCTCTGCACACACCGTAATGGACTTTTGCACTCTCCAATGAAACCAAGGCAAAGTCTTTTTGGTAAAAACACACCGGAGCTTCCGGTATTAAATCAGTCCGTTCTTCTTTTCATCTAACGCGTTTCAAAGGCTTAATAATATGGCCTTTTTCCTCAGAGACTGATTTCCTTATGAACGGCTGTTTCTTTTATTGCAACCTGATCTCGCGATTTTTAGCACTGATTCTGGCTCGCACTCTCATTGGTTAAAGAAAGCACACCTCTCCTGCCGTCTAAGATGCACTGTCATTGGCTCAACTTGGAGGTGTGTGCGAATCTTATATTGTTACAGACCCGGTGCAGTACTTGGAAACTCGTGCATATTGTTAACAATTTAAAAGTTTTAAAAGTATTACTCTGCACTAAAAAGAAACTCTAAAGTAATCCATTAGAGTATTAAAACAATTAATTATTAGTCACAGTAAAACTTATACATAAAACGATCTATACTCAGAAATTTTTTTCATTGTTATATACTCCCATAGACTTCATCATATGCATACAATTGATATTGTGTTTAAAACATATTTCTTTCATGTAATTGGCAAGAGTCCATGAGCTAGTGACATATGGGATATACAATCCTACCAGGAGGGGCAAGGTTTCCCAAACCTCAAAATGCCTATAAATACACCCCTCACCACACCCACAATTCAGTTTTACAAACTTTGCCTCCTATGGAGGTGGTGAAGTAAGTTTGTGCTAAGATTTCTACGTTGATATGCGCTTCTCAGCATTGTTGAAGCCCGATTCCTCTCAGAGTACAGTGAATGTCAGAGGGACGTGAAGGGAATATCACTTATTTGAATACGAGGATTTCCCTAACGGGGGTCTATTTCATAGGTTCTCTGTTATCGGTCGTAGAGATTAATCTCCTACCTCTTTCTTCTGTTATGTGTGATCAGTCCACGGGTCATCATTACTTCTGGGATATAACTCCTCCCCAACAGGAAATGCAAGAGGATTCACCCAGCAGAGCTGCACATAGCTCCTCCCCTCTACGTCAGTCCCAGTCATTCTCTTGCACCCAACGACTAGATAGGATGTGTGAGAGGACTTTGGTGATTATACTTAGTTTTTATGACTTCAATCAAAAGTTTGTTATTTTACAATAGCACCGGAGCGTGTTATTACTTCTCTGGCAGAGTTTGAGGAAGAATCTGCCAGAGTTTTTTACTATGATTTTAACCGGAGTAGTTAAGATCATATTGCTGTTCTCGGCCATCTGAGGGAGGTAAAGGCTTCAGATCAGGGGACAGCGGGCAGATGAATCTGCATTGAGGTATGTAGCAGTTTTTATTTTCTGAATGGAATTGATGAGAAAATCCTGCCATACCGTTAAAATGACATGTATGTATACACTTCAGTATTCTGGGGATGGTTTTTCACCGGAACTACTCTGCTAAAGGTCACTAATACTTTTAATAACTATTTATCATGTTAAACGTTTTTGCTGGAATGTAGAATCGTTTACATTGCTGAGGTACTGTGTGAATAGATATTTGGGCATTATTTTCCACTTGGCAGTTTTTTGCTTGTAATTGTGACAGTTTCGTTTCTCTTCACTGCTGTGTGGGAGAGGGAGGGGCCGTTTTTGGCGCTCTTTACTACGCATCAAAAAATTCCAGTCAGTCACTTTTATTTTTCCTGCATGATCCGGTTCATCTCTGACAGATCTCAGGGGTCTTCAAACTTCTTTGAAGGGAGGTAACTTCTCTCAGCAGAGCTGTGAGAATTCTTATAGTGACTGTGCATAAAAACGTTGCTTTGTACTTTTTATGTCAAATTTAATTATTGTTATTTTACTAATGGGAACAAACCTTTGCTAAGAGTTGTGTTGTTTTAAAGTTTGATGCTATAACTGTTTTTCAGTTCATTATTTCAACTGTTATTTAATCGTTTAGTACCTCTTTGAGGCACAGTATTTTTTTGCTAAAAAAGATTATAACCAAGTTGTAAGTTTTTTGCTAGTGTGTTAAACATGTCTGACTCAGAGGAAGATATCTGTGTCATTTGTTCCAATGCCAAGGTGGAGCCCAATAGAAATTTATGTACTAACTGTATTGATGCTACTTTAAATAAAAGTCAATCTGTACAATGTGAACAAATTTCACCAAACAGCGAGGGGAGAGTTATGCCGACTAACTCGCCTCACGCGGCAGTACCTGCATCTCCCGCCCGGGAGGTGCGTGATATTATGGCGCCTAGTACATCTGGGCGGCCATTACAGATAACATTACAAGATATGGCTACTGTTATGACTGAAGTTTTGTCTAAATTACCAGAACTAAGAGGCAAGCGTGATCACTCTGGGGTGAGAACAGAGTGCGCTGACAATGCTAGGGCCATGTCTGATACTGCGTCACAGCTCGCAGAGCATGAGGACGGAGAGCTTCATTCTGTGGGTGACGGTTCTGATCCAAACAAATTGGACTCAGATATTTCAAATTTTAAATTTAAATTGGAGAACCTCCGTGTATTACTAGGGGAGGTCTTAGCAGCTCTTAACGATTGTAACACCGTTGCAATACCAGAGAAACTGTGTAGGTTGGATAAATACTTTGCGGTACCGGCGAGTACTGACGTTTTTCCTATACCTAAGAGACTAACTGAAATTGTTACTAAGGAGTGGGATAGACCCGGTGTGCCGTTCTCACCCCCTCCAATATTTAGAAAGATGTTTCCAATAGACGCCACCACACGGGACTTATGGCAAACGGTCCCTAAGGTGGAGGGAGCAGTTTCTACTTTAGCTAAGCGTACCACTATCCCGGTGGAGGATAGCTGTGCTTTTTCAGATCCAATGGATAAAAAGTTAGAGGGTTACCTTAAGAAAATGTTTGTTCAACAAGGTTTTATATTACAACCCCTTGCATGTATCGCGCCGATTACGGCTGCGGCAGCATTTTGGATTGAGTCGCTGGAAGAGAACCTTAGTTCATCTACGCTAGACGACATTACGGACAGGCTTAGAGTCCTTAAACTAGCTAATTCTTTCATTTCGGAGGCCGTAGTACATTTAACTAAACTCACGGCTAAGAACTCAGGATTCGCCATACAGGCACGTAGGGCGCTGTGGCTAAAATCCTGGTCAGCTGATGTGACTTCTAAGTCCAAATTACTTAATATACCTTTCAAGGGGCAGTCTTTATTTGGGCCCGGTTTGAAAGAAATTATCGCTGACATTACAGGTGGTAAGGGCCACGCCCTACCTCAAGACAAAGCCAAAGCTAAGGCTAGACAGTCTAATTTTCGTCCCTTTCGGAATTTCAAAACAGGAGCAGCATCAACCTCCACTGCACCAAAACAGGAAGGAGCTGTTGCTCGTTACAGGCAAGGCTGGAAGCCTAACCAGTCCTGGAACAAGAGCAAGCAGGCCAGGAAACCTGCTGCTGCCCCAAAGACAGCATGAACCGAGAGCCCCCGATCCGGGACCGGATCTAGTGGGGGGCAGACTCTCTCTCTTTGCCCAGGCCTGGGCAAGAGATGTTCAGGATCCCTGGGCTCTAGAGATCATATCTCAGGGATACCTTCTAGACTTCAAATTATCTCCCCCAAGAGGGAGATTTCATCTCTCAAGGTTGTCAACAAACCAGATAAAGAAAGAAGCGTTTCTACGCTGCGTACAAGATCTGTTATTAATGGGAGTGATCCATCCGGTTCCACGGTCGGAACAAGGACAAGGGTTCTACTCAAACCTGTTTGTGGTTCCCAAAAAAGAGGGAACTTTCAGGCCAATCTTAGATTTAAAGATTCTAAACAAATTCCTAAGAGTTCCATCGTTCAAAATGGAAACTATTCGGACAATCTTACCCATGATCCAAGAGGGTCAGTACATGACCACAGTGGATTTAAAGGATGCTTACCTTCACATACCGATCCACAAAGATCATCACCGGTACCTAAGGTTTGCCTTCTTAGACAGGCACTACCAGTTTGTAGCTCTTCCATTCGGACTGGCTACGGCTCCAAGAATCTTCACAAAGGTTCTGGGTGCCCTTCTAGCGGTACTAAGACCGCGAGGGATTTCGGTAGCTCCGTACCTAGACGACATTCTAATACAAGCTTCAAGCTTTCAAACTGCCAAGTCTCATACAGAGTTAGTTCTGGCATTTCTAAGGTCGCATGGATGGAAGGTGAACGAAAAGAAGAGTTCTCTTTTTCCTCTCACAAGAGTTCCATTCTTGGGGACTCTTATAGATTCTGTAGAAATGAAGATTTACCTGACAGAAGACAGGTTAACAAAGCTTCAAAATGCATGCCGCGTCCTTCATTCCATTCAACACCCGTCAGTAGCTCAATGCATGGAGGTGATCGGCTTAATGGTAGCGGCAATGGACATAGTACCTTTTGCACGTCTACACCTCAGACCGCTGCAATTATGCATGCTAAGTCAGTGGAATGGGGATTACTCAGATTTGTCCCCTACTCTGAATCTGAATCAAGAGACCAGAAATTCTCTTCTATGGTGGCTTCATCGGCCACACCTGTCCAGGGGGATGCCATTCAGCAGGCCAGACTGGACAATTGTAACAACAGACGCCAGCCTACTAGGTTGGGGCGCTGTCTGGAATTCTCTGAAGGCTCAGGGACTATGGAATCAGGAGGAGAGTCTCCTTCCAATAAACATTCTGGAATTGAGAGCAGTTCTCAATGCCCTTCTGGCTTGGCCCCAGTTAACAACTCGGGGGTTCATCAGGTTTCAGTCGGACAACATCACGACTGTAGCTTACATCAACCATCAGGGAGGGACAAGAAGCTCCCTAGCAATGATGGAAGTATCAAAGATAATTCGCTGGGCAGAGTCTCACTCTTGCCACCTGTCAGCAATCCACATCCCGGGAGTGGAGAACTGGGAGGCGGATTTCTTGAGTCGCCAGACTTTTCATCCGGGGGAGTGGGAACTTCATCCGGAGATCTTTGCCCAAATACTTCGACGTTGGGGCAAACCAGAGATAGATCTCATGGCGTCTCGCCAGAACGCCAAACTTCCTCGCTACGGGTCCAGATCCAGGGATCCGGGAGCAGTTCTGATAGATGCTTTGACAGCACCTTGGAACTTCAGGATGGCTTATGTGTTTCCACCCTTCCCGCTGCTTCCTCGATTGATTGCCAAAATCAAACAGGAGAGAGCATCAGTAATTCTAATAGCACCTGCATGGCCACGCAGGACTTGGTATGCAGATCTGGTGGACATGTCATCCTGTCCGCCTTGGTCTCTACCTCTAAGACAGGACCTTCTGATACAGGGTCCATTCAAACATCAAAATCTAACTTCTCTGAAGCTGACTGCTTGGAAATTGAACGCTTGATTTTATCAAAACGTGGTTTTTCTGAGTCGGTTATTGATACCCTGATTCAGGCTAGGAAGCCTGTTACCAGAAGGATTTACCATAAAATATGGCGGAAATACCTATACTGGTGCGAATCCAAAGGTTACTCCTGGAGTAAGGTTAGGATCGCTAGGATATTGTCTTTTCTACAAGAAGGTTTAGAAAAGGGTTTATCAGCTAGTTCATTAAAGGGACAGATTTCAGCTCTGTCCATCTTGTTACACAGACGTCTGTCAGAAAATCCAGACGTCCAGTCCTTTTGTCAGGCTTTAGCTAGGATCAAGCCTGTATTTAAAGCTGTTGCTCCACCATGGAGTTTAAACTTAGTTCTTAACGTTTTACAGGGTGTTCCGTTTGAACCCCTTCATTCCATTGATATAAAAATGTTATCTTGGAAAGTTCTGTTTTTAATGGCTATTTCCTCGGCTCGTAGAGTCTCTGAGTTATCAGCCTTACATTGTGATTCCCCTTATCTGATTTTTCACTCAGACAAGGTAGTTCTGCGTACTAAACCTGGGTTCTTACCTAAGGTAGTCACTAACAGGAACATCAATCAAGAGATTGTTGTACCATCCTTGTGTCCAAATCCTTCTTCAAAGAAGGAACGTCTTCTACACAATCTGGATGTAGTTCGTGCCCTCAAGTTCTACTTGCAGGCAACTAAAGATTTTCGCCAAACTTCTTCCTTGTTTGTCGTTTACTCTGGACAGAGGAGAGGTCAAAAAGCTTCTGCTACCTCTCTCTCTTTTTGGCTTCGTAGCATAATACGTTTAGCCTATGAGACTGCTGGACAGCAGCCTCCTGAAAGAATTACAGCTCACTCCACTAGAGCTGTGGCTTCCACTTGGGCCTTTAAGAATGAGGCCTCTGTTGAACAGATTTGCAAGGCTGCAACTTGGTCTTCGCTTCATACCTTTTCCAAATTTTACAAATTTGACACTTTTGCTTCTTCGGAGGCTATTTTTGGGAGAAAGGTTCTTCAGGCAGTGGTTCCTTCTATATAATGAGCCTGCCTATCCCTCCCGTCATCCGTGTACTTTTGCTTTGGTATTGGTATCCCAGAAGTAATGATGACCCGTGGACTGATCACACATAACAGAAGAAAACATAATTTATGCTTACCTGATAAATTCCTTTCTTCTGTTGTGTGATCAGTCCACGGCCCGCCCTGTTTTAAGGCAGGTAAATATCTTTTAAATTATACTCCAGTCACCACTTCACCCTTGGTTACTCCTTTCTCGTTGATTCTTGGTCGAATGACTGGGACTGACGTAGAGGGGAGGAGCTATGTGCAGCTCTGCTGGGTGAATCCTCTTGCATTTCCTGTTGGGGAGGAGTTATATCCCAGAAGTAATGATGACCCGTGGACTGATCACACAACAGAAGAAAGGAATTTATCAGGTAAGCATAAATTATGTTTTTTCAGATCGACGATATACTCTCAATTTACCATTACCTCTACTAATAACTGTTTTAGTACTGGTTTGGCTATCTGCTATATGTGGATGGGTGTCTTTTGGTAAGTATGTTTTTTATTACTTAAGACACCTCAGCTATGGTTTGGCACTTTATGCATTTATATGAAGTTCTAAATATATGTATTGTACTTATATTTGTCATGAGTCAGGTTCATGTATTTCCTTCAGCAGACTGTCAGTTTCATATTTGGGGAATTTAAACATTTTAAGAAATTTATTTATGAAAGTATTTTTTTCAATTGACTACTTCTTGCTATTGCGGGTATTAGGCCTGCAGGTGCGTCAAATGCCAAACTTTATTGTGTCATTCTTGGCGCGAAATTTTTTTTGGCGCAAAAAAAGACGTTTATGACGCAACTTCGTCATTTCACACGGCGGCGTCATTAGTGACGCGAGTGTGTCATTTCCGGCTATTTTTTTATTATTATTTTTTTCATTATTTTAATACCCCTTGTATGTTTGCCTCTTGCTTTTTTCTATCAGAGGCCTATGGTATTGCATTTTTTCCCATTCCTGAAACTGTCATATAAGGAAATAGATAATTTTGCTTTTTATGTTGTTTATTCTCTTACATTGTGCAAAATGTCCCAATCTGATCCTGCCTCAGAAGTTTCTGCTGGAACATTGCTGCCTGACATCGGTTCTACCAAAGCTAAGTGCATTTGTTGTAAAATTGAAGAAATTATTCCACCAAATGTCATTTGTAATAGTTGTCATGATAAACTTTTACATGCAGATAGTGTTTCCATCAGTAATAGTACATTGCCAGTTGCAGTTCCTTCAACTTCTAATGTGCATGATATACCTGTACATTTTAAAGAATTTGTTTCTGATTCTATTATGAAGGCTTTGTCTGCATTTCCACCTTCTAATAAACGTAAAAGGTCTTTTAAAACTTCTCATTTAGCTGATGAAATTTCAAATGACCAACAACATAATAATCTATCCTCTGATTCAGAAGATCCTTCCTCAGATATTGACACTGACAAATCTACTTATTAATTTAAAATAGAGTATATGCGTTCTTTATTAAAAGAAATGTTAATTACTTTGTATATTGAGGTAACCAGTCCTATTGACGTTCAGTCTAATAAACATTGAAATGCTGTTTTTAAACCTCCTGTGGTTTCTCCAGGGGTTTTTCCCATTCCTGAGGCTATTTCTGATATGATTTCTAGGGAATGGAATAAGCCAGGTACTTCTTGTATTACATCTTCAAGGTTTAAAAAATTGTATCCTTTACCAGCAAAATCTATAGAGTTTTGGAAAAAAATCCCCAAAGTTGATGGGGCTATTTCTACTATTGCTAAACATACCACTATTCCTATGGAAGATATTTCTTCCTTTAAGGATCCTTTAGATAGGAAGCTTGAATCTTATTTAAGGAAGGCCTATTTATATTCAGGTCATCTTCTCACATCAACTTTCTGGTTGGAAAATTTAGCGCAACATGAATTGGATTCTGACATATCTAGCGTTATTCGCTTACTGCAACATGCTAATCATTTTATTTGTGATGCCGTTTTTGATATTATCAAAATTGATGTTAGATCCATGTCTTTAGCTGTATTAGCTAGAAGAGCTTTGTGGCTTAAGTCTTAGAATGCTGATATGACATCTAAATCTAGATTACTATCTCTTTCTTTCCAAGGTAATAATTTATTTGGTTCTCAGTTGTATTCTATTATTTCAACTATCACTGGGGGAAAAGGAGTTCTTTTGCCTCAGGATAAAAAAACCTAAGGGTAAATCTAAGGCTTCTAACCGTTTTCGTTCCTTTCGTCAGAATAAGGAACAAAAACTCAATCCTCTCCCCAAGGAATCTGCTTCCAATTGGAGCGGTACACCTGTTCCTGCCAAACTTGTAATACCAGCGTTAGATAAAAAGCAGCGTTAGGACCCCTTAACGCTGCTTTTTAAGGCTAACGCAAAACTCGTAATCTAGGCGTAAATTCTTACCTGCTTTTTAGAGTGATAGGTGTATTAGAAATGTGTGCGCATGTGATGATGCTATTTATGTCATGCATGACGCGTCATCATTTCGCACCATTTTTTGGAGCCAAAATTTCCTGCCAAATTTGCTGTTATAAGCTCCGCCCCAGCTCATTTAGTGCTTTCAGGAAACGCTTAGAGAGCTTTAATGCAGCATTATTTTATGAATCAGTTTTGCTTTTTTATAAATATTCCCATTCTCTCAAGCCTGTTATATATTTATCATACAGTATATATGAGCATGGATATAAATTTGCAGACTTTATTATTTATTTATTTTTTTTCAAATTTTTTATTTTTTTTGCAATTATGTCTGAAACTGAACATGCCTCTGATGTTACCATAGGATTTAAACTAAGTGTATTTGTTGTAAAAAAGCTGATCTAAATTCTTCAGCTCAATTATGTGGTTCTTATTTTGACAATTTGTTAAATGCTGATAATATATCTATGAGTACAAATACACCCACTGTTATTCCATCTCAGTCTAATGTACATAGCATTCCTGCAGAAATGAAAGATTTTATTGCTGCAGCTATATAGAAGGCAATGACTGTTATTCCGCCTTCAAATAAACTTAAAAGGGTTTTCCAACATTTTCCTAAACCTAGTGAATTAAGTTCTGGCCTTTAGCATATTAATGTATCCTCTACTGATGGGGTTTCCTCTGATTCAGAGGACACCACGTCAGAGACAGCTAAAGACAAATTATCTTTTTTTATTTAAGATAGAATATATTCGCTCTCTCTTAAAGGAAGTTTTGTTTACTTTGGGTATTGAGGACTCTTAACTTCCTGGTGATAGAGCTAGTAATTGTCTAAATTCTGTATTTAAGACTACTGTTATTACTCCTGAATTATTTCCTATTCCAGACGCTATCTCTAATGCGATTGCTAAAGAATGGTCTAAGCCTGGTACCTCTTTTAACCCTTCTTCTAGGTTTAAGGAATTGTATCCTTTACCTGTGGCCAATTTAGAACTTTGGGAAACAGTTCGTAAAGTTGATGGGGCAATTTCCACTCTTGCCAAACGTACTACTATTACTATGGAAGACAGTACTTCTTTTAAGGATCTTAAATCTTCTTCTTTTTTTTTTTTTTAATTTTAGTATTTTTATTGAGGGCTCATATTTCAAAATACAGAAAAGCAAACAGAAAATGGTATACATATCAGGTTTTCATTTCATATCTGTATGAAAACAATAAGCATAAAGAGTATAAAAGTCCTCTCCCCCCCCCCCCCCTTCTAAAGAGAATTGGCCACTTTTGGACCACTGAGTAGTCTTTTGAATACACATTCAGGGTTTTTCGTTCCATTTTTGTATATCTATAAAAAAAGGGGTTATAATCTTGATATGGAATTACTCTATTAAATAGTTAAGCATGAAAGATGTTAAAAGAAAACAGGGAGGATCCTCCAACTGGGCTGTATATTCTTAATATGCTGAATATAATATTAAATAAGGCAAATAATTAAAAAATAAAGAAGAAAAAAATGTCTTGTAGTAAATGAGGATAAAGAAGCAACCAGGCAGAATAGACTGCGGTGTCTAAAAGGTGTAGCAGTTGTCCTCTGGGGGCCTCCACTAACCCCCGAGTCAGCTGTGTATACACAAATGTTTACAGAGATCTATGCTAGTAGTTGAGCGGTGACATAATCTCAGAATGATTAACCCTGACACATAGTGGAAAAACAATAGCGTTGACGCCCGTAACACATTCAGGCAGTTTTTGTGTATCCCCCTGGGGCCCCCTTCATACCCACAGGATGTGCAAAAGGACGATAGTAGTTACATAGCACATCATACACATTATAGTAGGTAGAAACATGCTAAACCCACACTGAGACAGCCAATACATAGTAAAATAAACACTTTAGTACCCAGCTTGAAGTGCAGCTAATTGTTGGTGCTTTTTAGTCAGCCTAATAAACAATATTGTAGATATGGAGAACAGTTCACATTATAACTTGCATGAGAGTCCAACAACTTTAACTCATTTTAACACATTTACCTGATAGGTGTAAATAATTGTAAGTAAAGGGTGTATGTTGTACAGAGAGGGCAGCTGCAGACTACCCTACCCCAGATCCAGGATATATCCAACACTGAATGGATAGAAGCAGGTCCCATCTGTCACAATTGGGCACGGGCGACATTGAGGCTTGATCCGATCTCCCCCCTGTCATGTGCAGCGACACCTTCTCTTTTATGAGCCTTGGGACCGGATTCTGCGATGAAGATTTTCTCAGAGAGGTAATCTTTATGGCATCTTTTTTAAGCAGAGATTCCTTAGCTTTCTTTATGCGAGGAGAAGTGACAGCTCTCTCTGCTGGTTGTGGGCCGTGCTGTATCTGGTGGGCCATTAAGTGGAGAGAGGCGCCATGCTTTCGGAGCAGTCCGCATCTGTTGATTCAGTCGGATTTGTGAATACACTTTGCATCAGGTAATTATAAGGGGCTTTAGCCATCAACTTTTGCATAATATATTCAAGCCTTTCTAGGCATGGGTCGGGCTGTTGTATGGGGTATTCTCCAAGCCATATCCGCCATCTTAGATGTCCTCTGGGTGCAAAGTCACTGGTATTGTATCATAAAATGTTCTCCTTTATGGATGTAGATGCCTCATTGTATTTTATTTAATAAATGTATTATCCAGTTGGGGGTCAGCAACCTCAGAATTTTCCATGGGGGAAGCACTGCTCCAGGCCCTTATTGTCCAATCCGGAGTTCTAATGTCAAGGACACGGCCACAATTGCAGTGATGAACCTTAACCAGGGTTAGATAGTGTCGGAGATATGAGGTTTACCAAAGTAGCTGTATGTTGGTGTCCACAATCAGCAGTTTTAATGGATATTCGACCGGAGCTCCTGGATGTGCGACCATTGAGGTATGCTGCTTGGACACGCCCCCCGGGAAGGAAGCTTTAATCTTATCTAAGAAGGGCATATTTACATACTGGCTATATTCTTAAACCTTTTATATCTATGGCTGATGTTGCTGCGGCTTCTACTTTTTGGTTGGACAGTTTAGCACAGCAGTTTTCTTCAGATCCTGAATTATCTAACATTATTGTTTTCCTTCAACATGCAAATCATTTTATTTGTGATGCTATATTTGATTTTATGAAGATCAATGTCAAATCCATGTCTTTAGCCATTCTAACTAGAAGAGCTTTATGGGTTAAATCTTGGAATTCTGACATGGTGTCTAAAACTAAATTATTATCTCTCTCTTTTCAAGGTAAAAATCTTTTTGGTTCACAATTGGATTCTATTACCTCCACTGTTAATAGGGTAAGGGAGTTTTTCTGCCCCAAGACAAGAAATCTAAGTTTAAATTTAAAGCTCCCAATCATTTTCGTTCCTTTCGTCAGAATAGAGAACAGAAAACCACTCCTTCCCCTAAGGCCTCTGGCTCTAATTGGAGACCATCCTTTAATTAGAATGAATCCAAGCCTTATAAGAAACCAAATCCTGCCCCTAAACCTACATGAAGTTGCGGCTCTCAAGCCGTTTCTTCTGGCAGGGGGCAGATTAAAGCTATTTTAAAGAGTTTGGACAGACTCTGTCCAAAATCAGTGGATTCAGAATATAATTTCTCAGGGGTAACGAATAGGATTCAGAATAAGACTTACCTTGGGAAGATTCTTTGTTACCCATGCCCCAAAAAACCCAGTAAAAGCTCAAGCCTTTCTGAAATGTTTTTCAGATCAGATCTAGAGTTTTCAGGGGTAATTGTCCCAGCTCCACAGCAGGAACAAGGAGTGGGTTTTTATTCAAATCTATTCATTGTACCAAAGAAGGAAAATTCTTTCAGACCAATCTTGGATCTGAAAGCTTTAAATCGTTTTGTAAGAGTCCCAGCTTTCAAGACGGTGACTATAAGGACTATTCTGCCTTTTGTTCAGCAAGGTCACCTTATGTCCACAATAGGTTTACAGGACGCTTCACATTCCGATTCATCCAGATCACTATCGATTTCTGAGATTCTATTTTCTAAACAAGCATTACCAATTAGTCACTCCTCTGTTTGGCCTTGCAACAGGACCAAGAATATTCTCAAAAGTTCTAGGTGCCCTTCTATCTGTAATCAGAGAGCAGTGTATTACGGTGCTTCCTTATTTGGATGATATCTTGGTACTAGCTCAATCTATTAATTTAGCAGAATCTCACACAAAACGACTTCTGTTGTTTCTTCAAAGACAAAGTTGGAGGATCCATTTACCAAAGAGTTTCTTGATTCCTCAGACAAAGGTCACCTTTTTAGGTTTCCAGATAGATTCAATGTCCAGAAAAGAGACATTTGAGATTGGTTTCAGCTTGTCTAAACCCTCAGTCTCTATCACTCCCTTCAGTGGCTATGTGCAGGGAAGTTTTAGGTCTCATGATTGCAGCATCAGACGTAATCCCTTTTGCTCATTTTCATACGAGACCTCTACAGCTTTGCATGTTGCACTAATGATGCAGGGATTATACTCAGATATCACAACTGATATACTTAAATCCCAACACTCACTCTCTCTGACTTGGTAGGGATAAGCCTGTTTCAAGGAAAATATATCACAAGGTTTGGAAAACTTATATTTCATTGTGTTCCACACATGGTTACTCTTGCCATTTTTTTAGAATTCCTAGGATTCTTCAGTTTTTCAGGATGGTTTAGATAAAGGTTTGTCTGCCAATACTTTGAAAGGACAAATTTCTCCTCTTTCTGTTTTATTTCACAGAAAGATTGCTAATCTTCCTGATGTTCATTGTTTCGTATAGGCTTTGACTCGTACCTGTTATTAAATCTCTCTCTCCTCCTTTGAGTCTAAATTTGGTATTAAAGACTTTGCAGGCTCCTCCTTTTAAGCTTATGCATTCTTTGGACATTAAACTACTTACTTGGAAAATATTATTCCTCTTGGCTATCTCTTCTGCTATTAGAGTCTCTGAATTGTCTGCTATCTCTTGCGAGTTTCCTTATCTGATTTTCCATCAAGATAAAGCTGTTTTGTGGACATTTAAATTTTTGCCTAAAGTTGTGAATTCTAACATCATTAATAGGGAATTATTGTTCCTTCCTTGTGTCCTAAACCTAAGAATACTCTTGAAAGATCTTTACATTCTTTGGATGTGGTAAGAGCTTTGAAATATTATGTTGATGCTACTAAAGATTTTAGAAAGACTTCTAGTCTATTTGTTATTTTTTTCTGGTTCCAGAAAAAGGTCAGAAAGCCTCTGCCATTTCTTTGGCAGCTTGGTTGAAACTTCTGATTCACAAAGCTTATTTGGAGGCAGGGCAATCTTCGCTTTAGAGAATAGCAGCTCATTCTAAAAGATCTGTTGCCACATCTTGGGCTTTCAAGAATGAAGCTTCAGTTGATCAAATCTGCAAAACAGCCACTTGGGTTTCTTTGCATACCTTTACCTTTTACCATTTTTACATTTTTGCTTCTTCAGAAGCAGCTTTTGGTAGAAAGGTTCTTCAGGCAGCTGTCTCAGTTTGATTCTGGTGCCTATGATTTAAGTTTTTTGAATTTTTAGGAAAACAATTATTTTTTTGGATTTATTTTGAATTTTGAATTTAATTTGATTTGAACAGCCAATAGGATTTCAGTAGCTCTTATCCTATTGGCTGATTTGAATTTGAAGAATCAAATCGGCCAATAGGAATGCAAGGTATGCCGTATTTAAACGCGTAACTTGCATTCAATATTCAGTGTATGGCGGTGATCGTACAAAGAGGATCCTTCACGCTTCTGGGCTCCGCTGTCGTCGGTCTTTAGTTCAGCGGTCCCGGATGAAGATAGAAGAGGTCGCCACTTGGAAGAAGACTTCACCGCCGGACTTCAGGAACCGTGAGTACCTATATGGGGGTTAGACTTAGGCTTTTATTTTAAAAAATTTTTAGATTAGGGATTTAATGGGCGGTAAAAGAGCTTAATGCCCTTACAAATGCCCCTTTAGGGGCAATGGGTAGTTTAGGACTTCTTAGTGTTAGGTTTTTTATTATTTTGGGGGGTTTGGTGGGTGGGGGGTTTTACTGTTAGGGGCAATGCCCTACAAAAGGCCCTTTTAAGGGCTATTGGTAGTTTAGTATTAGATTAGGGGGTGTTTTTATTTTGGGGGGACTTTTTTATTTTCATAGGGATTAGGTTTAATTTTTTTATTTTTGATAATTTTGGTTTATTATTTTATGTAATATTAGACTTTTTTATTTTTTGTAATTTTAAATTAATTTAAACTTAGTTTATTTTTATTTTTAAAGTAATGTTAGAATTTTAATTTTAATTGTAATTTAGGATTTATTATTTTAATTGTAATTTAGGATTATTTTAATTTATGTAATGGGGTTAATTTAGTGGGTGTTAAATTAGGGGGCTTAGTGATTAGTATTTGTGTTGTGGGGGCAGAGTGGATTAGGGGTTAATAGTTTAAATAGCTTGATTACATTGTGGTGGCATGGCGGATTCAGTGTTAATAGTTTAAATAGCTGGATTGCGTTGTGGGGGCATGGCGGATTAGAGGTTAATAGTTTAAATAGATACTTTGCGATATGGGGGTTTGCGGATTAGGGGCTAATAGTTTTAATAGATACTTTGCTATATGGGGGTTGGCAGATTAGGTGTTATTACATTAGTTATTGCGGTGGGGTGGTTGCGGTTGAGAGGTAGATATTGCACATGCGTTAGGTGTTTGATTTTATTTTAACTGCGAGCGACGGGTAAAATATATGCGCTGCACTTGTATGTGGCGCTGTATATGAGATCGAGTGTAGTGTAAGGTTGGGTTACCATAGTAACCTATTAATGTTTTAGAAAACTGGCATCGGGTGGAAGCGTTAACACAACGATAACTTACGCCTACACGAAAAGAGCGACCGCACGCAAAGCGGAAACTTTTTCAATGGAAACCTGGTACTAAAATGGAACCGTAATTTACTTTTAGCTGTCAGACGCTTTGATAGCTTATGGCTCCATTTTTATATATATTATTTTTATTTAAGTTTATCATAAAACTTTAACAATAAGACAAAGAAGAAAACCATTACAAAGTTCCTACACAAGAGTAGGTAATTGTTACAATATGATGCAAAACATATTACTTAAAGTCTTTCTGAATTGTCCCGTGCTTAATATTCTCTTCACAGTATCGCTGTGGTAGTGGTAGGCTCATGAAATCTAGGATGATGTATGTGGTATAAGAGCCTTCCAACTTTCGGTTGAGGGAGGACTCCAGAAATCTAGTTCTTTTTATTTCTAGTAAGAATACTAAATCTTATCAATTGTCTTATGGAAATTAAACTGAGATTACATAGAGGGAAAAGAGAAAGAAAAGAGAAAGAAGATAGGAAATAAGAAGAGAATAAGAGCATAGGTCAGTCAAGAAAGTTTGAGAATGTTTTCCTCATTAATCCTACATGTTTACACGTGGGCTTGCTTGAATAACTTATTTTCTATACCTAAATGATTCCCACAGAAACATCATATCCTGGTGTAATGAAAGCTGATCTAGTTTGAGGTAATAGAATCTTTCTAATAGCAAGTTTCTGTTGACTAATTCTATCCATTCTAGTGTGGTAGGCACTACTGCCGTTTTCCATTTTCTTGGTATTATCTGGTTAGCTGCATTTAGCAAGATGTGGTATAGATGTAGTCTTATTTTACATGTGATTGCTGGCTGTTGTCTCAGCATTATAATTTCTGGGCTAGGTGTTAATTGGGTATTTAATATTTTGTTGATATTTGAGAAAATATCAGACCAATAAGGTTTAATATGATCGCAACTCCACCAAATATGGGATAAATGACCTTCCTCCGGGCATCCCCTCCAGCATGAACCTGAGGCTTGTGAATATATATATTTGATTCTGGCTGGTGTTAGATACCACCGCATCATTAATTTAATATTGGTTTCTTTTGCCTGGGCGGAATGACCGGAGTGTAGAAGGGTAGAAAATCTGTGTAACCATGTTTTTGCTGGGGTAGTTTGTTGCAACTCGTTATCCCATCTTTTAGTGTATGTAGGGAGTCCCTGAAAGGTGTGTGTTAAGATAATCTTATATATTTTGGAGATGACTCCTTTTGTCTCGTCCTTTGTTATACACATTTGTTCAAATACTGTAGGTGATCTGGTTAGATCTTTTCTATATTTATGTGACATTATGTAGTGCCTCGTCTGGTGTATGCGGAGCCATGAAGATAGGAACGGGTGTTCTATTAAGTCAAGCTGGGGCTTATCTTTGATAAATTTATCCGCATCTGTGATAATATACATGGGTATGAGTGTTTTTGAAAGCTTGAGAGAGTTATGATCTGTGATTTTACCAGGTTTGAATTCCAGATTGTTTAATAGTGTTGTAAGGGGTGAGTATCTAGAGGAAATTTTATTTGGTACCCTACAAATATGTCTCCAATCAGCCCATGTCTCATTGGAGATTGAAGATGTTGAGATTGTGTATCTATTAAAGTATGTAGGGTTCCAGCATGCAGTGTTTAGGTCGTGGTTAAAGGAAAGGTCAGTTTCTATTTTCACCCAACTTTTATAGTTAGATGCGTCAAATCGGAACCACTCCTGAATTCTCTGCAAAGATATGGAAAGTTTATAAGATGGGAGATGTGGAACGCCTAAGCCTCCTTCTGTTGGGTGTTTAAAGAGAGTATTGCGGTTAATCCGCGGAGGCCTACGACTCCAAATATATTCATTTATTATCCTTTGCATGTGAGCTAAGTCTTTTTGTATGTTTGGAATAGGGACTGTCTGTAGGATGTATAACACTTTTGGAAGTAAGATCATTTTTGTTGCTTGTATTCTACCTGTCCACGATATGTTTTTAGGAAGCCAATGAGATGTTAGAGTTAAAAGTTCTGTGGTTAGGTTTCCATAATTGTATTTACGTAGATCTGATATAACTGGGGTAATGTGGATACCAAGGTATTTTAGATATTTTGTCTGTTGTTTTAAGGGGCAAGTAGATTTAAGGTTAGAAAGGGTATGAGTAGATAAGTTTATAGGGAGATATTCTGATTTGGACATGTTTACCAAAAAATTTGATACTGTCCCAAATTTTGTCAGTTCATTAGTCACTTGTTGGAGGGATATTTTGGGGTTTGTGAGTGTCAGGAGAATGTCGTCTGCGAATATGGCTAGTTTATGTGTCTGATTGGCAATAGAAATTCCTTGAATTTGGTTATTCAATCGTATTTTGATAGCTAGGGGTTCTAGGGATAAAACAAAAAGAAGTGGTGACAGTGGGCAGCCTTGTCTGGATCCGTTTCGGATTTCAAAAGGTTCCGAAAGGGCTCCATTTATTCTGACCTGAGCTGTGGGGTTGGAATATAGAGCAAAGATTTTTTGAATGAAGGAGTCTGGGAAGTGGAAATGTTGTAGGGTCGTCCGTAGGTATGTCCAGTCCAGTCGGTCAAAAGCTTTCTCAGCATCTGTCGAAACGAAAACAGTCGGGGTTTTGGTCTGCGTGATATACTCCAATAAATTTAAGACTTTAACCGTATTATCCTTTGCCTCTCTACGTGGGACGAATCCCACCTGGTCCTGATGGATTATAGAGGGGAGAATTTGATTAATACGGGCCGCTAGAATTTTCGCATACAATTTGAGGTCTAGATTTAACAAAGAGATTGGTCGAAAATGTGCGGGGGTGTTTGACGGTTTACCCGGTTTAGCTATAACTGAAATGTTAGCTTGTAACATGGTGTCAGGAAATGGGTGTTTTTCTGGTATGGAATTAAATAGGGATGTTAAGTGTGGTACTAGTAGTGAAGCAAAAGTTTTATAATACAGCCCAGTGAATCCATCAGGGCCCGGGGCCTTGTTTTGTTTTATTTGTTTTATTGCCTCTAGTACTTCCGTTGGCTGAATAGGTCTGTCTAGTTGGGTGCGTTGGTCCTGATCTAACTTGGGGATGGGTAGGTTATCCAGATATTGATTACAGTGCAATGTATGATTTTGAGGGTCTCTGAGTGGGAATAGATTATAAAGTTTATGGTAAAAGTTTTTGAACTCTTTAGCTATCGATTTTGTGTCTTCTAATTGTGTACCTGTTGTCTTTTTTAAGGCGTGAATATAAGTTTTCTGCTGTTGTTTTTTTAATGCTCTAGCTAAGAGTCTACCTGATTTATTACCTTCCCTATAGAAGTTTTGCTGAATATGGAGGAGTTGTTTTTGTGATTTGATATGTAAGAGATGGTTCATTTTTTCTCTTTTGGATTGCAATTGGCTTAGGATGTTGGCGTCAGAGGGGTGAGATTTGTGTTTGTAGTCTAAGTCTGCTATTTCTGTGGCTAAAAGGTTTATTTCCTCGCAATTTTTCCTTTTGATTTGGGCGGCAGTTTTGATAAACTCGCCTCTTATAGTACACTTGTGAGCTTCCCAAAGGGTGGCCATACTAACATCTGGTGTCTTATTTATAGAGAAGTATGAGCTTATATGTTCTGAGAATAACTTCTTCTGCTTTGTATCTAGTAATAATGAGTCCTCCAGTCTCCACTGGAAGGCTCTTAAAGGTGCTGTTGGCCATTTTATAGTGCAAACTACTAAGGAGTGATCTGACCATGTTGTATGGTGGATGAAAGAATGTATAGTGTGGGATAGTACTAGATGATCAACTAAAATATAATCTAGTCTAGAATAATTACGGTTGGGGTGGGAGAAGAAGGTGAAATCTGTTTTTTGTGGGTTGAAGTATCTCCATGTATCATGTAGGCCAAGAAGCTTGAATTTTCCCCATATATTATGGAGGTTTGGGATTTTGGCTCTAGTGGTAGGATTTGAGCAATCAACTGTGGGGTCTAGGGGGAGGTTCAGATCCCCTGATAATATCAGGGATCCCTTTGCTTCTTTAAGGAGTAAATCTACAACAGAGGTTAAGAATCTATCTTGATGGGAGTTTGGGGTGTAGATATTCATTATTGTTACTGGTTTCCCATATAGGAGGCCCTTTAGACATAAGTATCTGCCTTCCTTGTCCCCTATGGCATGTGTCTTAACAAAGGGGATAGATTTGTGGATTAAAATGCTAACCCCGTTGATTTTTTTGTGCGGGTTAGTGCTGTGGAAATGCAAAGGGTAGTGTGTAGAAAAATATTTGGGGACATTTTTCCCTTTGAAGTGGGTCTCTTGTAACATTAGAATGTGTCCTCCCTTTTTTTGAAGGTCTAATATGGCCATTCTTCTTTTGTTTGGGCAATTGAGTCCCTTGGCATTTTGCGTGAAAATGTTTAAGTCTTGTGGTGTGTGACTAGTCATAATGGAAAATAGATAGTGGTAGATCTAAGAAGCAATAACACGTTCGTATATTAATGAGTTTGTATTTAACGGCCTATGCTCTAGAAGAAGACAGTAAAGTAGAGGGAAGAGAGAAAAAGAAAGAAAAAGGCAAATAAGAAAAATATTAAAACATAATATTTTTAACACAGATTCAAATTTAAACAACATATTTCTGTCCTAGGGAGAAAGATCTCCCGACTAGGTGAAAACAACAAAAAACAAAGTCAACATCAGTTAACTGTTAACATTTAACCTTTAAGACTCTTTCTATATATATATTTTTTTTTTTTTTTTAATATATTAGCAACTCTATGGGCCTGAGGGCCACATGTATACCGGAAAGTAGATAATACTTGCAGTAAGAAGTCTCTGACGGCCGCAGCCTAAAAGTGTTCTTGTGTGCAGCAAGAAGTTGTCATCCTTTGTCCCCAGGTGATGAAGAAGCAGGTTGTGTAGGTTTACGGGGTTTCTTTTGAGAGACCTGGTTCCACTCTTTTCTTTGTGGTAGGGGAGTTGGTTTACTTGGGCTTGTGCGTCTGTCTTGGGATGTGGCATTTTCTTCCACTTGAGGGGTTGGTATATCTAATTCTTTGCAGATATCTGGAATGTCTCTGGTAGATGAGCAGGTGATACGTCTTCCTTTCCATAGAATTAGCAGGTGAAAGGGGAATCCCCACCTGTATAGGATGTTTTGTTTCCTCAATAACTGTGTTAGCGGTTTGAGTTCCCTTCTTTTTGTGAGAGTTCTCTGAGACAAATCAGTAAACATTTGTATATCTATGTTTTCATACTTAATGGGTTGTTGTTCTCTCGCCAGTTTCATTAATTCTTCCTTTTCTTGAAAGTTTGTGATACGAACTATAATATCTCTTGGTGCTTGTCCAGCCAGAGGTTTGGGGCGTAAAGCTCTGTGAGCTCTGTCTATAGAGATTTTGGAGGGATTTTCCTCTTTTTTTAATGCACTAAAGAAATCTTGAAGATATTGTTCAATATCTGGTGGGAGGATAGTTTCAGGGATGCCTCGCAACCTGATATTATGTCGCCTGCTGCGATTTTCAACATCGTCTATCTTGTCTTCTAGTTCAGAGATAGTTATGTCTTGCTTCTGAATGGTGTCCTGGAGGTCTGAGATAGTTTCTGAGTGGATGTCTTGGCTGTTTTCGAGTGATTCTACTCTGTGACCTATGTCAGAGATGTCTTTTTTGAGGTCTGAGATTTCCTCCTTGATGCATTGCTTGACTTGTGATATAAGAGAGGAAAAGTCTTTTTTAGATGGGATTGTTTTAAAAAGAGCTGTGGGAATGGTGATGTTTTCTGACATATGGTCACTATCAGATTCAGATGAGCTGTGGTCAGACCTTGGGTCTGGAATGGATTCTTCTGTTGGAGTTAAGTTTTTAGCCTCAGATGCTTTAAAAAAGCTGCTGACTGAGTGTGCAGATGTCTTTAGTGTTTTGGCAGTTTTGCCTGGTTTATTTATTTTTTTGGGAGACATAATTGCGTGGCTATTGTTTCTTCAACCACACTGTTTCTTTAATAAGCTGGCAGGAAGGCTATTGTTGATTGGAGGAGTTCTTTGAGTTTTTGCTGCTATTTGCAGTCGCTTATTAAAAGGCTTCAGATCAAAAGTTTTGGCCACCTGAGCAGTGTATTATATTGTAGTGTATAAAAGTCCCAGATCTAAAATCCCAAGTATGAGGGAATGAACAAGCGCTTGTGTGATTGAAGGCTGGCTATTAGGCTTTGAACTCTGTTTGGCAAGCGATATCTTAGTAACTGTTGTGGGTAAAGGGTTTATTCTCTCGATTATGGCTAATTCAATATTGATTGCCTCAGTGTCTTTATGTAATTTGCCACTCTTACCCTTTAGTTAGGTGTCCCCTTCTGCTGCAGCGTTAACGCCGTTTACAAATAAAAGTGCGCATCTGAACTCCAGCTCAGGCTGCGGCCCGTGTCGGCTCCTATTTTCCGGTGTGGCTCACTCCGGGTTACATCTGACCAGTATGCAGGTGAGTTTGTTTGTTTCTTGAGGGGTATCTATCTGATAGCCCTGCGGTGAAGGTGGCTCCGGTCACCGGTGACTTCTGGTTAGGTTCCAGCCGGATCTTAACACGCCATTTACAATTGTATGTGCGCAGCTGAACTCCAGCTCAGGCTGCGGCCCGTGTCGGCCCCTATTTTCCGGTGCGGCTCACTCCGGATTACATCTGACCGGTATGCAGGTGAGTTTGCTTGTTGCTTGAGGGGTATCTCTCTGATAGCCCTATGGTGACGGTGGCTCCGGTCTCCGGTGATTTCTGGTTAGGTTTCAGCCAGGTCTATGATGTGATGCTTACATGCACACAGCGTGCGCCTTATAAATCGGGCAGTCTCTTGCAGCTGTCGGCTTAATGTATAATCATTCCGGTACCTGATCTTAACTGTTGACATGACCAGTAATGTTTGGTCTTAAAGTGCAGGGTGGCTAGTGCCAGTTACATTTTCACCTAGTTGGGGCCTAAGAGCTCTGTCAGACAGCAGCCATCTCCTAGGCTGGCTAACTCCGCCCCCCTATGGCTCCATTTTTAACGGCTCAATGGAAACGAGCCCTATATTAGCTATATGTTAAACTGAGGTATGAGCGAGGTGGGAGGTGTATTTATAGGCATTTGAGTTTTGGGAAACTTTGCCCCCTCCTGGTAGGAATGTATATCCCATCAGTAACTAGCTGGTGGACTCACCATCATGAAAGAAATTAATTTATCAGGTAAGTTCTTACATAAATTATGTTTTTTTTTCTATGCTGAATGTAGTCAGAACTAAAAACAAATATATAGCATACACCATAAATGAATAATGATGTGCAATTCCTTAGGGGAGACATTATAACTGTGCTTAAGCAATGTCAGACAAATTTTAAAGGGACATTCTTATGCAAAAATACATACTCTAATTTGATAGGACATGCAATTTTTGTTTTAGAGACTCAAATTTATTATCTGTTTAACCCCTGCAATAGTTATCTGTGTCATTCTCAGGAACCACAAGCTTTACCTATGTGTTCATGTCCTCATCTAATCTAACCCTTTACCTATGGAAAAACACTATGGCTGAGTTCATTTTGGTGGTGTCACTTTAAGCCTTAATTTATGAAAATGTACGGCTAATGCAAACTCATTTTGCACCTGGCTCAGTTTCCATTTTGCACCTGGCTCACATACTTTCCACTTTAAGCATTATGTTACCCTAAACCCTTTTTCATTTTATGTCCAGCAATTTGGTAAGTTTTAGAAGAAAATAGCCTTTTCAGAGTATGTTTCTTAGCAACAGAAACAAAATGATAAAATGTTGTCAATCATAGGTAAAGTGCTGATGACCTTCACCTGTTATCAGCTCAAAAGACACGCACACATATTTTAGTTCTATATGTACTAAACTAATTAACCTTTTAACGCCGTTATGCCGTTCTATTCCGTCATAATTACACTGGGCTTTAAAGCCGTTATGACGGAATAGAACGTCATAACAAACGGCTGTCCTGAAGCCTTCTGTGCTTCTAGGACTTGATCGCGGTCTGGAGGGCGTTCCTAGGGTTGTAGGGACGCCCCCCAGATGCGATCCAATAATTGAAATCTCGCGATCGTATGCACGATCGCGTAGTTTCAATTTGTCTACATCGGAACAGGTGTTCCGATGTAGGCACTTTCACCCTGTCACTAAAGGGTTAATTTACATCTATGTTGGTTTCCTTTATTTATATTAATGGTTTTAAACAATTGATTTATGTAATTGTGAATTTACACTTCTTTAATAAATATAATATATATTACATATTCATATTATAAGATACCTTTTATGTAAAACATTAGTCAGTTAACATAATTCTTAATTATTCTCATGCTTTAATATACAGTATGTGTGTTTTACATTTTAAATACTTAAATGAATAAGCTCAATAAGATCTGTACACAAATTATTGTTTTCCAATACATTTGAATGGAAGGGTAAAAAAGCCTTCTGTAGCTGCAGTTTGGCAAGGGTATAAAAAAAACCCTGATAGATTTGTGCACTGTGAGATTGTACAGATAATGACAATAATGTGAACTATATGAAAATATACATCGTTTGTATATAGGTACATCATTTGTATATGTGTGTGTTTTTTACAGATATTTAATTTCCTGGAAAAAACGATTTTATTAAGGCGCCACTATGTAGGAAATAAGAGCATAAGGCCACTGCTGATGCATTTGTAAGATGTAGCTTAATACAAAGTTAATGATGCATTCCCACTTTCATTTACAAATTGAAAGGTAATACATTGGTTAATTGCTTATTCCAACACTTTCTACAACATTAAACGTGAGCCTAAGGCTAACACAGGAAGCTTCTTGAACAGCAAAGTCCAATATTGTTCTCATAATTAGTTTTGCTTTAACCCACCACCACCTATTCAATTTAAACCCAAGTGCAATTAAATATTTCATTTTTGTTAACCTTCCGTGAACATTTGTTCCACTTGAGTTTCCTGCCCAATAAATATACAGTACACTAATCTATTACAGAATTTCTGTTCAGGAGATTAATCTTAAAGGGACACTGAACCCAAATTGTTTATTTTGTGATTCAGATAGAGCATGCAATTTTAAGCAACTTTCTAATTTACTCCTATTATCAATTTTTCGTCGTTCTCTTGCTATCTTTATTTGAAAAAGAAGGCATCTAAGCTTTTTTTGGTTCAGACCTCTGGACAGCACTTTTTTATTGGTGGATACATTTATCCACCAATCAGCAACCCCAGGTTGTTCACCAAAAATGGGCCGGCATCTAAACTTACATTCTTCCATTTCAAATAAAGATACCAAGAGAATGAAGAAAAGTTGATAATAGGAGTAAATTAGAAAGTTGCTTAAAATTTCATGCTCTATCTGAATCATGAAAGAAAAATTATTTTGGGTTCAGTGTCCCTTTAAGCCTTTTAATTTGCACATTTTATTTTATGTAAAGGGACAATGCTCTGTAACCCAAAGTAGACATTGGATAAACATACACATTTCAACTGATATATATTCAAAATTGGAAGATCAAATTTGAAGTACTTTCACTTAGTGATGTTGCGAATAGTTCGCCGGCGAATAGTTCCCGGCGAACATAGCTTGTTCACGTTCGCCTCGGAGGGCGAACATATGCGATGTTTGATCCGCCCCCTATTCATCATCATTGAGTAAACTTTGACCCTGTACCTCACAGTCAGAAGACACATTACAGCCAATCAGCAGCAGACCCTCCCACCTCCTGGACAGCATCCATTTTAGATTAATTTGGAAGCTGCATTCTTAGTGAGAGGAGGGACAGTGTAGCTGCTGCTGATTTAATAGGGAAATCGATAGCTAGGCTAGTGTATTCAGTGTCCACTACAGTCCTGAAGGACTCATCTGATCTCTGCTGTAAGGACAGCACCCCAAAAAGCCCTTTTTAGGGCTAGAACATCAGTCTGCTTTTTTTCCCCTGTGTAATCTAATTGCAGTTGCATGCCTGCATACAGCAGCCAGTACCCAAGATGGCCGCCAATAAGGCAGATGGGGAGGGTTAGAGAGCTGTTTTGGGGGGGATCAGGGAGGTTGGGGGCTAAGGGGGGATGCTACACCACAGCATATGTAAATATGCTATAAAAAAAAAACTTTTGTTTTAGTACTGGCAGACTTTCTGCCAGTACTTAAGATGGCGGGGACAATTGTGGGGTGGGGGAGGGAAGGGAGCTGTTTGGGAGGGATTAGAGGGGTCTGATGTTGCAGGTGGGAGGCTGATCTCTACACTAAAGCTAAAATTAACCCTGCAAGCTCCCTACAAACTACCTAATTAACCCCTTCACTGCTAGACATAATACACGTGTGATGCGCAGCAGCATTTAGCGGCCTTCTAATTGCCAGAAAGCAACGCCAAAGTCATATATGTCTGCCATTTCTGAACAAAGGGGATCCCAGAGAAGCATTTACCATTTGTGCCATAATTGCACAAGCTGTTTGTAAATAATTTCAGTGAGAAACCTAAAATTGCGAAAAAATTTTTTTTTTTTTTTAAATTTGATCGCATTTGGCGGTGAAATGGTGGCATGAAATATACCAAAATGGGCCTAGATCAATACTTTGGGTTGTCTACTACACTACACTTAAGCTAAAATTAACTCTACAAGCTGCCTACATGCTCCCTAATTAACCCCTTCACTGCTGGGCATAAAACACGTGTGGTGCGCAGTGGCATTTAGCAGCCTTCTAATTACCAAAAAGCAACGCCAAAGCCATATAAGTCTGCTATTTCTGAACAAAGGGGATCCGAGAGAAGCATTTACAACCATTTATGCCATAATTGCATAAGTTGTTTGTAAATAATTTCTGTGAGAAACCTAAAGTTTGTGAAAAAGTGAACAATTTTTTTGTATTTGATCGCATTTGGCGGTGAAATGGTGGCATGAAATACACCAAAATGAGCTTTGATCAATACTTTGGGTTGTCTACTACACTACACTTAAGATAAAATTAACTCTACAAGCTGCGTACATGTTCCCTAATTAACCCCTTCACTGCTGGGCATAAAACACGTGTGGTGCGCAGTGGCATTTAGCAGCCTTCTAATTACCAAAAAGCAACGCCAAAGCCATATAAGTCTACTATTATGGCATGTCTGGCACACAGTGTTGGGGCAAGGGTCCATCTGACCACTGATACCTGGTCTGCAAAGCATGGTCAGGGCAGGTATATCACCTACACTGCGCACTGTGAAGCGGGCGTAACCCTTACACGTAACCCTTACACTACCTGATCGATACAACATCATACCTGATGTTTTAAAGCACGTTATTCCAAACAATTTAGGAATGTTAGGTGATTTATGCCCTTTATGGATTAAAACCAGACTCTGCATCAACTATGTAATTTTCCATGGGAGTTTTGCCATGGATCCCCCTCCGGCATGCCACAGTCCAGGTGTTAGTGCCCTTGAAACAACTTTTCCATCACTATTGTGGCCAGAAAGAGTCCCTGTGGGTTTTAAAATTCGCTTGCCTATTGAAGTCAATGGCGGTTCGCCCGGTTTGCCCGTTCGCGAACTTTTACGGAAGTTCACGCCCGCCGTTCACGAACCCAAATTTTTAGGTTCGCGACATCACTACTGCTTTATATATTCTTGATAAACTTATACATAAAAGGTTTTGTGTTATATCTGAATAACTTTCTGGTCTTGGCAGCTGCTAGATGGAGAGAGAGAGCCTCCAGTGTGTTTTATGACTTGGAGAGAAGAACATTGCAATTGAGCTGAGAAAATCTGCAAAAAAGTGAGTGAAAGTAATTCATAACTTAAGACCAGCTCCAGCATCTTCTATATTCTCACAAGAGGGATAATACATTTACCAGGATTCCGATCCACCACTGCCTATAATTACCTCATAATATATTGAGGGTATTGAATGTGATCATAACATCGTTTGGGCACTGTGTGGGGTTGAAGCAACGTTTTTATTAAACAGAGAGTATTGCATTATTATTCTGTTTCTGTTTTTTTTCATATACCACTTTCAACTGGAGGGAAGTTTCTTTCTCCATACCGTATTGCAGGAAGCACTGAAGGCACTATATCGAAAATACACAGATCTGGCGACGGATATCGTTTGTGCTACGTTAAAGCTTTCCTGGATCACATTTAACTTACCTCATATCGATTGAGGTAGAAGTCTGTAAGTAGACACTTCAAATATTGGAAACGTCTTCTATCAATTTTTCTTGTTGTGAAGTTAAACACATTTTTTGGCTACAGAGATTGTACAATTGTGTACAGAAAACTTCCATTGATTGTGACTTTTATATCTGATGTTTTATAATATACCAATTTATTGCTTTATTGATTTATCATTTATAACTGATGGCTTCATTAAAGCGCTGTCTCCCCCCTTTCTGCCACTCTTGTATTCACGCGAGGTATAGTAGTGTTGGGTACTCCACTACATGAAGCCCAGGGATATAACTGCAATGGTTAAAACCATCAATGTCAAAAAGGTTTTGTTTTATTTGATGATCTTTATATAACTTTGCATTTCTCATTCATAGACACACTAATTATATTTTCAGAATTTATCTTGTAGAAATTTCGCCCCTTGTAGTGACAGGGCCCGATACTCCTTTCTTAACCATATGCATATATATATATATATATATATATATATATATATATATATATATATATATAAACACATGTATACACACACACACATATATATATATATATATATATATACACAAAAATTAAGAGATCCCTGCAAAATTATCAGTTTCTGTGGTTTTACTATATACAGTAGGTATGTGTTAGAGTAAAGTTAATATTTTTGTTTTATTCTATAAACATTTCTCCCAAATTCCAAATAAAAATATAGTCATTTAGAACATTTATTATATTTTATTATTTATACCACCGCTGTGGTCATGACTATCTTCTTAGGACCAGCTGGATTTGCTACCTCAAAGTTAATTGGAATAAAAAAATAACTATTGACCACGCCAAAAGAGTTGAAAAGAAAAAGTTTTTAGTGAGCAAAAGAAGGGTTTAATCCTGGCTTTACTGGCAGAGGGATACAGTGAGCATTAAGTTACTACCATCCTTAAAATTTCAAAGATTCATAAGAGCAAGGTCAAGCAGCAGACAATGGGGACAACAAAGCTACAGACTGGTAGAGGGAAAAAATTACTCTTCACTGCCCGGGATGAACGACAACTCTTCAAATGTCACTCAACAACAATAGCCAATAAAATGTGAGCTTAATCCTATTGGCTGATTGTATCAGCCAATAGGATTGAAGCTCAATCCTTTTGGCTGATTGCATCAGCTAATAGGATTTTTTCACCTTTAATTCCAATTAGCTGATAGAATTCTATCAGCTAATCGGAATTCAAGGGATGCCATCTTGAATGACGTCATTTAAAGGAGAATTCATTCTAGAAGAGCCGTGTAAAGAAGAGGATGCTCCGCGCCGGATGTCTTGAAGATCGAGCCGCTCCGCGTCGGAAGGATGAAGAGAGAAGATGCCGTCTGGATGAAGACTTCTGCCCATCTAGAGGACCACTTCTTGCCGCTTGGATGAAGACTTCTCTCCGCTTCGTTGAGGATAGATGTCCGGTCTTCAAAAACTGTAAGTGGATCTTCAGGGGTTAGTGTTAGGTTTTTTTGAAGGGTTTATTGGGTGGGTTTTATTTTTAGCTTAGGGTTTGGGCAGAAAAAGAGCTAAATGCCCTTTTAAGAGCAATGCCCATACAAATGCCCTTTTCAGGGCAATGGTGAGCTTAGGTTTTTTTAGATAGGATTTTATTTGGAGGGTTTGGTTGTGTGGGTGGTGGGTTTTACTGTTGGGGGGTTGTTTGTATTATTTTTTACAGGTAGTTTATTGTAGGCTAGGGTTTTTATATTTTGCTTTTTTTTTAAATTTTGATAGGTCTATTAGATTAGGTGTAATTAGTTAAAAAAAATTTATTATTTCTTTTTTATTTTGTGTAATTTAGTGTTTGTTTGTTTTTGTAATGTAGTTAATTGTATTTAATTAATGTAATTTATTTAATTGTAGTGTAAGGTTAGGTGTTAGTGTAACTCAGGTTAGCTTTTATTTTACAGGTAAAATTGTATTTATATTAGCTAGGTAGCTAGTAAATAGTTAATAACTATTTAGTAACTAGTCTAACTAGTTAAAATAAATACAAACTTAACTGTGAAATAAAAATAAAACCTAAGCTAGCTACAATGTAACTATTAGTTATATTGTAGCTAGCTTAGGGTTTATTTTACATGTAAGTAAGTATTTAGTTTAAAATAGGAATGATTTAGTTAATGATAGTAATTTTTATTTAGATTTATTTAAATTATATTAAAGTTAGTGGGTGTTAGGGTTAGACTTAGGGTTAGGTTTAGGGGTGAATAACTTAAGTATAGTGGCGGCGATGTTAGGGACAGCAGATTAGGGGTTAATACCAGTAATGTAGGTTGCGGCAATGTTAGGGAAGCAGATTAGGGGTTAATTATATTTAACTAGTATTTGCGATGCAGGAGTACGGTGGTTTAAGGGTTAATATGTTTATTATAGTGGCGACTATGTTGGGAGCGGCAGATTAGGGGTTAATAATTTTATTTTAGTGTTTGCGATGCGGGAGGGCCTCAGTTTAGGGGTTAATAGGTAGTTTATGGGTGTTAGTGTACTTTTTAGCACTTTAGTTATGAGTTTTATGTTATGGCTCTGTAACATAAAAACAGAAATGTCCAAAAAGGAAGGATGCCAGTAAACAAAGTAAAACTTGTAAACTTTATTTTAATAATTTAAAAGTAATGGGACAACATATCCCCCCTAGCTAACAAACAAAGACTAACATGTTTCGGCGTGAGCCGTATTCACAGTCCTTAAAAATTTCAATCAATTTACTCATTTAAAAAGCCCTCACTGGGCTCCTATTGGTCAAAGAAAATTGCAAACAATTAACCATTAGTAGTGCTGGGGGAAAGAAAAAGGGAGTATGTTCAGTGTTTAATATGATCATATACAAAATTCAAAATATATGTATCTGTGAACCAATTCATAGCCACAATTTATTAGTTGCAGTTATATCCTTATTAAACCACCATATATGTTATTCTGACTGATTCTATGTGTTTACAAAAAATCTTCTGAATGTAGATTTATTTTACTCCCCTGTGCAAAATCGTATTTTATTATAATCTCTTAGGTTATTTTAATCAGACGTTCATTCTGATAGCTGCTAATTATATAGTTTAAATTTTGTCTTATAGCTAAGGGGGAGGTCTTATTCACATATCCAAGTATTGTGTTAATTCATTATTTTTGAAGAAACAGGAGACCTTTATTGTTTCGGTATAGATAGATAAGGTTACTGAAGTTTTTAATCTGTGAAAGGGACCCATTCAAGGAAGGTTATACTTAAATGAAAACACATTATTTTGTGTCTAACTCCAAATGGATTCTATCAGATGTACTATTCCATCTTCTCAAAATTGTACAGTCAGGAATTCTTATTAGCCCTAAGGGCTCTACTTAATGCTGAGTTACTTATAATTATTCATTTGTAAGTCCGAAATTATTATGACTGTAAAAACAGTCAATCCCAATAGTTGATGAAGTCATATTCAGAGTTCAGGCCAAGAGGTATCTTGGTCCGAAGCCTGAATATCCAATACATTTCTTGACGGGACATAATCTTAAATTTGTCCCCTCCTCTTTTATGAGGTTTTATCTTTTCTATGATTTTCCATCTCAGGGAATCACAGTTTTTGTCATGTTTATTTACGAAATGGTCGACCAGGGGTGTGCTGATTTTCCCTATGTTTATAGTAGACAGATGCTCGCGAATGCGGGATCTTACCTCCCTTGTGGTCAACCCTACTCATCATTTTTTACTATTGGATTGACAGCTGGACATTTACTATAATTATAGACGTGCAACTAGCTGAGTGTCTGAGTGAAAACCTTTTGCTTTTTTCTGATAAATTAAGCACAGCTGGCATAGTGCTTATTCACTACAGACACAACCATGCAGCATGAAAATGTATATGAGGAACATGCTTTGGTTCCATACTACTCTCTGAAAAAAGTGAGTGAAAGGGACAATGATAATATGGACATTGATCATATATTCTCTTTGGATCGTAGCCACTTTGACTTACCAATGTTATTTGAGGACATGGAACATTTATTGATTAAAGAAAAGAAACTTAAATGGGACATCTGGACATTAGAGAAATATACTGCCCTTAATATGATACCTAGAGGTTTGCGTATCAATAAGTTCCCAACCTTTGAGGTTGATGACAAGGAATTTGTAGATCAATGGAATGTGGTTTTAACTGAATGTTCAATGAGATTAATGAAGTTGTTGATTAATTTTAAGACAAATATGTTGGTAAAAATTAGATCAGAAATAGAGGAGGTTCAATTACTTTTGAATAAATTTAGTAATGTGTCAGACTATCCAAAATTTGATTCCCTGTTACAGAAAGTAATATCAGAAGCCAAAAATGAATTGATTACTGTTAAGCACACTAAGTTCCTTAGAGACAAATCAGACTATGATATTGGCAAGATATACATCTGGAACAGGGGTCAAAGATTTCAACAAAGAAGAAATCAAAATAGAAATAGAGGACCTAGAAGGAATAGAGGATCTAGACAGAGGAGTAGAGGGAACAGACATGTAACCTTTTCAGATAGTGAAGCAGAGTCAGGGGATGAGGGATCCTATTCAGCATCAGAAGAATCTCCCATACAGGAACAAACATTGAGGAACACAGAATTTAATAGAGGCACTACTAGAGGATACAATACACGCGCAAGAACGAATACATGGCAGGGCCCTAACAGAGCACATGCAACACAACAATCTAGAACAACATATGCACAAGTCTCTGGTAGATATCAACCTACACAAGTTAATAGATATATACAAGACTCTTCCAGTGTAGGAGCCATTGGTGGGGTAGATGAAGAACGTGCTCAATTAGAGCAGGTTTTTCGGGTGGACCAACACCACAGAGAAGGAGGTGGGTCTATGATCACTCCACAACAAACCCAACAGGGGAGATACCCAATGAGACAAACACGGGTACCGTCCAAGTACAAACCATCGTGAATCTATCAGATTATACACTTACCAGAGATGAGGAACATGTCCTCAGCTTAGGTTTGGGGTTTGTGCCCTCTACAAATTTTAATTTATTCCGTACTATGTTGGACGTGAATAAATTTGTACGAAATATAACTCTACGTAAGCATTTTTTTAATAACCAATCTGACCCAAATGTAGCATGTATACAAGAACAGGAAAGTGCAGAGGACAATGTTGTCTTAGATTTTTCAGAGACATGTGACTTGATGACCCTGAGAGATCTTGAAAGAGAAGGTCATATTGTACAAGAAAGTGTACAAACACCTAATAAAAAATATAAGAATCCGTCTACCTTTTACCCAGTGCATAGCAGGGGAAAAATAATTGAAACATTTTACAACAGGGTAGAGGATGATCTGAGAAAACTTTCTATGAGTCAACAACAGTCCAAGCACAACTTGTCTAAAATGCAGCAAAAAGCATTAAAAGATTTGAGTAAAAAAGATGATCTAGTGATAAAACATGCTGATAAGGGGGGCTCAGTGGTACTAATGAATAGATCTTCTTATATTGCTGAAGCATTGAGACAACTGGGTAACCCCATCAGCTATGAAAAATTGAACCATAATCCAACCAAAAACTTCCAGCGTCGACTTATGCACCTTTTGGATGGGGCTTTGGAACAGGGTCTAATTGACAATGATTCCTTGAAATATCTATATGTGGAAAACCCTGTGACCCCTATTTTTCATCACCTCCCAAAGGTGCATAATTCGACAGCTAATGTCCAAGGTAGACCGATCATTAGCGGAATGGGCTCAATGCTGGAACATTTATCCGAATGGTTGGATGACATCTTGCAGCCTCTGGTAAAACAGTTGCCTAGTTATATCAGAGATTCGAAACATGTCATTAATGTGGTGGAACAATTTGAGTGGAGTAGAGACTCAGGATGGCTCACTGTTGATGTTGTAGCCTTCTACTCTTCAATACCACACGAAAAAGGACTTGAGGCTATTCACTATTTCCTAGTGAGGGAAACGGCATACAGTGAGCCATTGATTGCATTTATAATGGAAGTCACGAAGTTTCTTTTGACGCACAATTTTTTTCAATTTGAGGGAGATTTCTACCTGCAGAGATGTGGGACCGCTATGGGCGCCAAGTTTGCGCCCACCTATGCCAACCTATATATGGGTTGGTGGGAGCGGTCCCACATCTATGCAGGTGGCGACTCCCTCAAATCTCACATCGGTCTGTATTGTCGTTTCATAGACGACTTGCTAATAATTTGGAGGGGAAGTGAAGAACAAGCTGTGTCATTCGTTGAATCCTTGCGATTAAACGATTTGAACTTGGATTTCACTTATGAATACAATGAATCCAAAATACACTATTTGGACCTTGAACTGAAGGGGTGGCCTACAGGTGTAATTACCTCTGAAGTATATAGAAAACCAATATCTGGGAATAGCCTATTACATGCTAGAAGTTGCTACCCTCGCCATGTCCCCTACTCAATAGCCAAAGGACAGTTTGTCCGTTTAAAAAGAAATTGCACACGATCTGAGAGTTTTGAAAATCATGCGGATGACTTGCAAAACAGGCTGTTGGAAAGAGGATATGGCAAAAGTGTGATCAAAAGAGCCAGACGTGAAGTGACTAGCTTGGATAGAAACAACCTATTAAAGGATGTTAAAAAGAAACAGAGTAAGCAGGCAAACAAGCTAACTTTTGTAACTGATTATTCCAACCAGTACCAACAAATCTGTGGAATAATACGCAAATACTTTACTCTACTAGTAGCAGAGGATTCCCTAATTGAAACAGCTACGAGTGGCTGTAGGTTCTCGTACAGAAGGAGTAAAACGATAGGTAACGTTGTATCACCATCTCAATTGAGAAAGAAAGGACCAAACACAGAGCCCTCCTCTTGGCTAAGACACACAGGAACATTTAGATGTGGGTATTCGAGCTGTAAGGCATGTGAACATGTCCAAGTGGGTACCACCTTCAGTTCTGCAGTTACTGGAGAAGTCTTCAACATAACAGAATGCTTAAACTGTAGAGCAACATACTGCATATATCTGGTATACTGCTCTCAATGTAATTTGCAATACGTAGGGTTGACCACAAGGGAGGTAAGATCCCGCATTCATGAGCATCTGTCTACTATAAACATAGGGAAAATCAGCACACCCCTGGTCGACCATTTCGTAAATAAACATGACAAAAACTGTGATTCCCTGAGATGGAAAATCATAGAAAAGATAAAACCTCATAAAAGAGGAGGGGACAAATTTAAGATTATGTCCCGTCAAGAAATGTATTGGATATTCAGGCTTCGGACCAAGATACCTCTTGGTCTGAACTCTGAATATGACTTCATCAACTATTGGGATTGACTGTTTTTACAGTCATAATAATTTCGGACTTACAAATTAATAATTATAAGTAACTCAGCATTAAGTAGAGCCCTTAGGGCTAATAAGAATTCCTGACTGTACAATTTTGAGAAGATGGAATAGTACATCTGATAGAATCCATTTGGAGTTAGACACAAAATAATGTGTTTTCATTTAAGTATAACCTTCCTTGAATGGGTCCCTTTCACAGATTAAAAACTTCAGTAACCTTATCTATCTATACCGAAACAATAAAGGTCTCCTGTTTCTTCAAAAATAATGAATTAACACAATACTTGGATATGTGAACAAGACCTCCCCCTTAGCTATAAGACAAAATTTAAACTATGTAATTAGCAGCTATCAGAATGAACGTCTGATTAAAATAACCTAAGAGATTATAATAAAATACGATTTTGCACAGGGGAGTAAAATAAATCTACATTCAGAAGATTTTTTGTAAACACATAGAATCAGTCAGAATAACATATATGGTGGTTTAATAAGGATATAACTGCAACTAATAAATTGTGGCTATGAATTGGTTCACAGATACATATATTTTGAATTTTGTATATGATCATATTAAACACTGAACATACTCCCTTTTTCTTTCCCCCAGCACTACTAATGGTTAATTGTTTGCAATTTTCTTTGACCAATAGGAGCCCAGTAAGGGCTTTTTAAATGAGTAAATTGATTGAAATTTTTAAGGACTGTGAATACGGCTCACGCCGAAACATGTTAGTCTTTGTTTGTTAGCTAGGGGGGATATGTTGTCCCATTACTTTTAAATTATTAAAATAAAGTTTACAAGTTTTACTTTGTTTACTGGCATCCTTCCTTTTTGGACATTTCTGTTTATAAATTTGCCAGAAAACCAGTAAACAGCCTGCAAAGCCGTCTATTACCAGCAGCATCCGCTTTATACACTTGATGGAACGTGCATAAACCTTTTTGCCAGTTTGCTGTTTTTTCCTGCCGAATTGAGCTCCAAGAGTGAACCCCTAGTGGACCATAGCAAATGAGGAGGTGTGACTACGAGTGACGTCAGAAGCACCCGGAAGCTTGCACAGCTGCGCAGAGTGAACGGACTGGAGTCCGTCAGCAACGAAAAATAAACCTTCAAACGAAAAATAGCTCAGCCGCAAATAGTGGACAGACCGGGGTCTGGGAGCACTAGGAGCTCAGCCGCGTTGTGTGGACAGACCGGAGTCTGGGAGCAGCCTGGAAATCACAGCGGGTAAGAACTTTTGATATATATCTGCTAAAATTACCCTGCAGCTCAACCGCAAACAGTGGACAGACCGGGGTCTGGGAGCAATAGGAGGTACATTTTGAAAAGCAAAGGAAATGTTGAGATAACTTGCCAATTATTCTTTGTCACAGCACGGTTGTTACACTAGGGGTTCTGAAGGAATCATTAAGATATTAAAGTACTATCGCAACGATACTTGAATGACTTTAATATACTCAAGCAGGAAGCTTATATATCGGACTAAAGGGGATTTATTGTCTTTTTCCTCTTTCTATACCAAGAGTGTTAAAACAGCAGGCAGAGAAACGCATTAAAATAGTCATTAAATAATATGCACATATATATTATTACATTATTATTTATATAAACAGATACAATTTTTCTCATCATTTTTTACTATTGGATTGACAGCTGGACTTTTACTATAATTATAGACGTGCAACTAGCTGAGTGTCTGAGTGAAAACCTTTTGCTTTTTTCTGTAACATAAAAGCCATAACTACTGACGGTATAGGCTGTACCGCTCACTTTTTGGCCAGACAGGCAAACTCGTAATACTGGCACTGTGGAAGTCCCATTGAAAAAGGACTTTTTGAAAGCTTTGGTATTTACGTTGCGTTACGGACAAAAAAGTGTGCGGGACATATATACCTGCAAAACTCTTAATACCAGCGGTAGTTAAAAAGAGCCATAACGCTGCTTTTTCACTCATACCGCAAAACTCGGAATCTAGCCGTCTGTTAATAATCCTTTTCAAATTTGGATTTTAAAATTTTTTGCTGCTCTTGAGGTTTTTTCCTATTCAATATACTATCTGTATTATACGCTAGAGAATAGTTATTCTGATTCCCTCTTGGGACTGTACTACTATTTCTATGGAAATTGGTACTTGTTTTCAGCATTCTTTAGAATTTAAATAAAACCTTAGTAGAGCATATTCACGTACTGTTTATATTTTTAGCTCAGCTTTATCTGTGGCTGACAATACTGTTCTTTAATTTCCTTTGTTGAACAGTTAGCATAAGCAGTTTCAGATTCTCAAGTATATAACTCTGTTTATTTACTTTAGATGTATTAATTTAATTATGTTTACTATATCTATTATTATGATTTCAAATATATTTTATTATCTCTATTTTGTTAGGATAATAATTTGTTTTATTTCTATTATCTCCACTATTTTTAGAGGTTTAGAGTTTTTTTTCTGCCCTACTTTTAGTCTGGTGATGTAGATCAGTTGGTGAATGTCCTGACTCTAGAGCTGTTAGGTGTCCCCCCCAGGAGGTAAGTGTCAGTGCAGGCCAAAGCCTGGGGCCTAGTGTACCACCTGAGGCATATGTAGATTATCTGATAAGGGCCCCTTAGAATGACTCAGACCACGCAGCATTATGATCGAAAGCCAATTCTGTTTATTGCACAGTGCAAGCCTTTCTTATAGTGACATACAGGGTTAAGGGGATGACACGTTAGGACCGCGTCATCTTACACAATTATACAGAGCAAAGTACAAGGAAAAACTGGAACATGAGTTTCTCATAACAATACTTACAGAGTCATAACAAACTACCATCTGCGGAGACAACAAGGTTTCTGAACCCTCTTGTTTACATTATCTTATTCTTTCTTATTTCTGGGCGTCGGGCCAGGGTACATTGGCAAGGCCGAACAGCTAAGGAAATTATCATAACATGCATATAATTCTCACTACACAAGAACCCAGTATAATAAAGTCTATTCATTACAAAATGGCTGCGAGGAACAAGATGGCTGCGAAGAACAAGATGGCTGCCATCAGATTCATATTACCCCTAACAAGAGCCAAGGTTCTAGAGCCAAGGTTCATAGATTCATTTCCCGGCAGGGTTAATACAGCCCTTTGGCCTTTGAGGTCAATTTATTGTGTACCATTTATTTGGTTAATAATAACTACTGTTTTTATCAGCTGCTAATTTGGTTAACTCAGAGTGTAAACACTGAAAAATAGTTTTTTTTTTGTATCCTTATGGGAGAAAAATGCTATATAATTACTAGTTATTAGACTGCATGAAGGTGCGGTTCTCAAACCAGTCCTTCTGGTGGGGGGCAGATTAAATTGTTTTTGGATGAACTCAGTCCAAATTCTATATTATTCTTAGGGTTTAAATATATTTTTAAAATGAGATCTCCTATGGGAAGAATCTTTCTATCTCAGTACATTCTGCGAATTGTTTCCAGGAGTGATTATGCCAGTTTTTTTTGCAGGAACAGGATTTGGGTTTCTATTTAATTATATTCTTTGTCCCAAAGAAAAAAGGTTTATTCAGTCCATTCTTGGATCTGAAGACTTTTTATATTGCTTTGTTAGAGTCTTAAGGTCATTTCATGTCAACTCCATTTTTCATGATGTTTATCCTCATATTTTATTTAATTCAGACTACTTGTGGATTCTGAGATTTTCTTTTTAAGCTTTACCAAGTTGTCGCTTTTCCATTTGGTCTAGCGACAGCTTTATGAAACTTTTCAGACAGTAGGGTATTGTGGTGCTTCCTTATTTGGATGGTATCTTGGTATTAGCTTAAACTTTTCTTTTATTAAAGCCGGACAGATAGCCTCTGTAGCAACCTGAGGGTTGCAGGTTTGATTCCCGGCGAGGTCCATTCAGCCTTTCATCCTTCCGAGGTCGATTTAAATGAGCAGCGTCCCTTATGGGTGATTAGACACGCTTTACAAGTACCCAATACATACATATGAAAGAGCAGAATTCAAATATATAGACTTTTCTTTTTGTGGAATCCCTAATGAATCAACTAAGTTTTGTTTCTTCAAGACATGGTTAGAGGATTTAATTTACCTAAGAGTTTTGTGATTCCTCAGACAAGGGTCACTTCTTTTTGGGTTTCTAAATGGATTCTGTGTTCATGTCTTTTTCTTTATCGGACAAAAGTCAATTGTAATTGCCGTTAGCCTGTCTCACTTACAGTCTAGAACATTTCTTTCAGTGGCTATGTGCATGGAAGTTTTAAGTCTCATAACTGCAGCATCGGGCGTGGTTCCCTTTGCTCATTTTTCATATGAGAGCTATTTTTGCTTTGCATACTGAATCATTGATACAGGGATTGTTTTAGATATCACAGTTTATATTTTTAAATCCTAACACTCTACTCTCTCTCTGTTTTGGTGATTAGTCTATCATCGTTTTATTCAGGGGCCTCCTTTTGTTTGTCCTTCCTGGACTGTATTCTTAATGGATGCCAGTCTTACAGGTTGGGGAGCTGTCTGAGGGTCTTTGACAGCACAAGGGATTTGGAAACTTCAAGAGACAAGGTTTCCAATCGATATTTTAAAACTCTGTGCTATTTTTCAGAGCTCTTTTCAGGCTTGGTCTCTTTTAGGAGAGAACTTTTTCATTTTTTGCTTTCAGACAGAAATTATCACAACTGTGGCATATGTCAATCAACAATAGGGACTCATAGTTCCTTAGCAATTAAGAAGTATCTTAATACATTCTTAGATGGAATTCATCTCCTGTCTTTTCTCTACGATTTTTTATCTCAGGTTTAGACATTAGGGAGGTGGATTATCTCAGCCGTCAGTTTTTACATCCGGGAGAGTGGTGTCTCTATACAGATGTGTTTTCTCAATTTCCCAGGTACCTTTTCAGGTCCAGGGATCCTCAGGTTGAGATTGTTGATGCATTAGCAGTGTCTTGGTTTTGCAACCTGACTACATCTTTCCGCCTCTGTTTTTTTCTTCCAAAGGTGATTTCCAAGATCATATTGGAACAGTGTCATATGGTTCTGATAGCATCAGCATGGCCTCACAGGTTTGGTATGTGCATCTTGTTCGGATGTCCAGTTGCCATCCTTGGCCGCTTTCTCTTTGGCCAGCCCTCTTGTTTTAGGGGGTGTTTTTCCATCGGGATCTCAAATGACTAATTTGGGGGTATGGAAATTGATTAGTGTTTAGTCATAGAGGTTTCTCTGACTTAGTTTTTATCGCTATGTTGCAGGCTTATAAGTCTGTTTCAAGGAACATGTATTATCAGGTTTGGAAAACCTATATTTTATAGGGTTCTTCTCATAAATTCTCTTGGCATTCTTTTAGAATTCCTAGGATTCTACAGTTTTTCAGGATGGTTTGGATACATTTGTCTGCAATTTTTTGAAGGGACAAATCTCTGTTCTTTCTGTTTTATTTTCTAGAAAGCTTGTTTAAACTTCCTGATATTCACTGTTTTGTTCAGGCTTTGGGTGGTATCAAGCCTGTTCATTCATTCATTTCTCCTCTTTGGAGTCTTATTTGGTTTAAATATTTTGCAGGCTCTTTTCTTTTGAGCTTATATTTTCTTTGAAGATTATCTACTTTCTTGGAAAGTGTTGTTTCTTTTGATTATCTCTTCTGCTACAAGAGTTTCTGATTTATCAGCTCTCTCTTGTGTGTCTCCTTATCTGATTTTTTTTCATCTAGATAAGTTGATTTGTGGACTTTGTTTTTTCCCTAAGGTTGTGAATTTGAACAACATTAGTAGAGAAATTGTTGTTCCTTCTTTGTGTCCTAATCCTAAAGAATTCTTTGACAGTTCTTTACATCCTTTGGATGTGGTAAGAGCTTTATAATTCTATATCGAGGTTACTAGGATTTCAGAAGACTTCTAGTCTATTTGCTGTTTTACTGGTTCTAGAAAAGGTTAGGAAGGCTCTGCCATTTCTTTGCCATCCTGGTTAAAGCTTTTGTTTTTAAAAGCTTTTTTGGAGGCAGGGCAGGCTCCACCTCAGATATTTACAGCTCATTCTACTAAGTTCAGTCACCATTTCTTGGGCTTTTTCAGAATGAAGCTTAGGTTGATCAAATTTGCAAATCAGTAATTTGGTCTTCTTTGCATATTTTTATTGCTTTTACAATTTTGATGTATTTACTTCTTCTGAAGCAGTCTTTGGTAGAAAAAGTTCTTCAGGCAGTTGTTTCAGTTTGATTCTACTGCTTTTGATTTAAGTTTTTTGAGAAAAACGTAATTATTGTATGGATTTAATTTCTCAGTGGAAATAGCTGTTGTTATTTTATCTCTCTCTCTCTAGTGACTCTTCTGTGGACTTCCACATCTTGGGTATTTCTATCCCATATGTCACTAGCTCATGGACTCTTGCCAATTACATGTAAGAACTTACCTGATAAATTAATTTCTTTTTATATTGGCAAGAGTCCATGGTGCCCATCCTTTTTATGGTGGTTATGTTTTTCTTGTATAAAAGCACAATTATATTTCCAGTTCCTCATTTGTATGCTTTCTCTTGTAAGGTGTATCCATTCCACGGATCATCCATTACTTGTGGGATATTCTCCTTCCCAACAGGAAGTTGCAAGAGGATCACCCACAGCAGAGCTGCTATATAGCTCCTCCCCTAACTGCCATACCCAGTCATTCTCTTGCAACTCTCAACAAGCATGGAGGTAGTAAGAGAGAAGTGGTGTAACGTAGTTGTTTTTTTTCTTCAATCAAAAGTTTTTTATTTTTTAAATGGTACCTGAGTTGTACTATTTTGTCCCAGGCAGAAAATAGAAGAAGAATCTGCCTGTGATTTCTATGATCTTAGCAGGTTGTAACTAAGATCCATTGCTGTTCTCACACATGACTGAAGAGAGAGGTAACTTCAGCGTGGGAATGGCGTGCAGGTTATCCTGCTATGAGGTATGTGCAGTTAAATTTTTTTCTAGAAGATGTGAATGCTAGAAAATGCTGCTGATACCAGATTTATGTAAGGTAAGCCTGAATACAGTGATTTAATAGCGACTGGTATCATGCTTACTTTCTGAGGTAATACTCTTATAGATTTGCAATATAAAACGTTTGCTGGCATGTTTAAACGTTTTTATATATACTTTGGGGATAAAACTTTATTGGGGCCTAGTTTTTTTCCACATGGCTGGCTTAAATTTGCCTAGAAACAGTTTCCTGAGGCTTTCCACTGTGTTACTATGAGTGGGAGGGGCCTAATTTAGTTCTCTTTTTTGCGCAGTAACTTTTACAGACTGAGACATCCAGCTTCCTCCAGGAGTCCCCTGAATGCTATAGGACCTCTCTCAAGGGCTCTTAGGCTTTCCAAAATCGTTTGTTGGGGAAGGTAGGCCCACAGCAAGGCTGTGGCAGTTTGGTGTGACTGTTAAAAAACGTCTATATCGTTTTTTTTATTTGTTTTTTTGAACTAAGGGGTTAATCATTCATTTGCAAGTGGGTGCAATGCTCTGTTAGCTTATTATACACACTGTAAAAATTTCGTTTGATTTACTGCTTTTTTTCACTGTTTTTCAAATTCTGACAAATTTTGTTTCTCTTAAAGGCACAGTACCTTTTTTATTTTTGCTTGTTAACTTGATTTAAAGTGTTTTCCAAGCTTTCTGGTCTCATTGCTAGTCTGTTTAAACATGTCTGACATAGAGGAAACTCCTTGTTCATTATGTTTAGAAGCCATGGTGGAACCCCCTCTTAGAATGTGTACCAAATGTACTGATTTCACTTTAAGTAATAAAGATCATATTCTGTCTTTAAAAAATTTATCACCAGAGGAATCTGACGAGGGGGAAGTTATGCCGACTAACTCGCCCCACGTGTCAGACCCTTTGACTCCCGCTCAAGGGACTCACGCTCTAATGGCGCCAAGTACATCTAGTGCGCCCATAGCGTTTACTTTACAAGACATGGCGGCGGTCATGGATAATACCCTGTCTGCGGTATTATCCAGACTACCTGGGTTTAGAGGAAAGCGAGACAGCTCTGGAGTTAGAAGATCTCTCCCCCTCCTATTTTTAAGAAAATGTTTCCAATAGATGCCACCACACGGGACTTATGGTAGACAGTCCCTAAGGTGGAGGGAGCAGTTTCTACCCTAGCTAAGCGTACTACTATCCCTGTCGAGGACAGTTGTGCTTTCTCAGATCCAATGGATAATAAGTTAGAGGGTTACCTTAAGAAAATGTTTATTCAACAAGGTTTTATTCTACAGCCCCTTGCATGCATTGCCCCAGTCACTGCTGCTGCGGCTTTCTGGTTTGAGTCTCTGGAAGAGGCTTTACAGGTAGAGACCCCATTGGATGACATACTTGACAAGCTTAGAGCACTTAAGCTAGCCAATTCTTTTGTTTCTGATGCCATTGTTCATTTGACTAAACTAACGGCTAAAAATTCTGGTTTGCTATTCAAGCGCGCAGGGTGCTATGGCTTAAATCATGGTCAGCTGACGTTACTTCAAAGTCTAAGCTGCTTAACATTCCCTTCAAGGGGCAAACCCTATTCGGGCTTGGTTTGAAGGAGATCATTTCTGATATCACTGGAGGAAAAGGTCATGCCCTTCCTCAGGATAGGTCCAAATCAAGGGCCAAACAGACTAATTTTCGTGCCTTTCGAAACTTCAAGGCGAGTACAGCATCAACTTCCTCTAATGCAAAACAAGAGGGAACTTTTGCCCAGTCCAAGTCGGTCTGGAGACCTAACCAGACCTGGAACAAAGGTAAGCAGGCTAAAAATTCTGCTGCTGCTCCTAAGACAGCATGAAGTATCAGCCCCCATCCGGTAACGGATCTAGTAGGGGGCAGACTTTCGCTCTTCGCCCAGGCTTGGGCAAGAGATGTCCAAGATCCCTGGGCATTGGAAATTACATCCCAGGGGTATCTTCTGGACTTCAAAGCTTCTCCTCCAAAAGGGAGATTTCACCTTTCACAATTATCTGCAAACCAGATAAAGAGAGAGGCATTCTTACACTGTGTTCAAGACCTCCTAGTTATGGGAGTGATCCATCCAGTTCCACAGGAGGAACAAGGACAGGGATTTTACTCAAATCTGTTTGTGGTTCCCAAAAAAGAGGGAACCTTCAGACCAATTTTAGATCTCAAGATTTTAAACAAATTCCTCAGAGTTCCATCATTCAAGATGGAGACTATTCGTACCATCCTACCTATGATCCAGGAGGGTCAATACATGACTACAGTGGATTTAAAGGATGCTTATCTTCACATTACGATACACAAAGATCATCGTCGGTTTCTCAGGTTTGCCTTCCTGAACAGGCATTACCAGTTTGTAGCTCTTCCCTTTGGGTTAGCTACAGCCCCAAGAATCTTTACAAAGGTTCTGGGGTCATTTCTGGCAGCGTCAAATTTCCAAATTGCCAAGTCTCATACGGACATAGTTCTGGCATTTCTGAGGTCGCATCGGTGGAAGGTGAATGAGGAAAAGAGTTCTCTATCCCCCTCTCACAAGAGTCTCCTTTCTGGGAACTCTAATAGATTCTGTAGAAATAAAGATTTACCTGACAGAGTCCAGGTTATCAAAACTTCTAAATTCCTGCCGTGTTCTTTATTCCACTTCTCGCCCTTCGGTGGCTCAGTGTATGGAAGTAATCGGCTTAATGGTTGCGGCAATGGACATAGTGCCGTTTGCACGTCTACATCTCAGACCGCTGCAACTATGCATGCTCAGTCAGTGGAATGGGGATTTCACAGATTTGTCCCCTCTACTAAATCTGGATCAAGAGACCAGGGATTCCCTTCTCTGGTGGCTATCTCGGGTCCATCTGTCCAAAAGGAATGACCTTTCGCAGGCCAGATTGAACAATTGTAACGACAGATGCCAGCCTTCTAGGCTGGGGGGCAGTCTGGAACTCCCTGAAGGCTCAGGGATCGTGGACTCAGGAGGAGACACTCCTTCCAATAAAAATTCTGGAACTAAGAGCGATATTCAATGCTCTTCAGGCTTGGCCTCAGCTAGCGACAATGAGGTTCATCAGATTTCAGTCGGACAACATCACGACTGTGGCTTACATCAACCATCAAGGGGGAACAAGGAGTTCCCTAGCGATGTTAGAAGTCTCAAAGATAATTCGCTGGGCAGAGATTCACTCTTGCCACCTATCAGCTATCCATATCCCAGGTGTAGAGAACTGGGAGGCGGATTTTCTAAGTCGACAGACTTTTCATCCGGGGGAGTGGGAACTCCATCCGGAGGTGTTTGCACAATTGATTCATCGTTGGGGCAAACCAGAACTCGATCTCATGGCATCTCGCCAGAACGCCAAGCTTCCTTGTTACGGATCCAGGTCCAGGGACCCCAAGGCAACGCTGATAGATGCTCTAGCAGCGCCTTGGTCCTTCAACCTGGCTTATGTGTTTCCACCGTTTCCTCTGCTCCCTCGTTTGATTGCCAAAATCAAGCAGGAGAGAGCATTGGTGATCTTGATAGCGCCTGCGTGGCCACGCAGGACTTGGTATGCAGATCTGGTGGACATGTCATCCTTTCCACCATGGACTCTGCCGCTGAGACAGGACCTTCTACTTCAAGGTCCTTTCAACCACCCAAATCTAATTTCTCTGAGGCTGACTGCCTGGAGATTGAACGCTTGATTTTGTCTAAGCGTGGTTTCTCCGAGTCAGTCATTGATACCTTAATTCAGGCACGAAAGCCTGTCACCAGGAAAATCTATCATAAGATATGGCGTAAATATCTTTATTGGTGTGAATCCAAGGGCTACTCATGGAGTAAAGTCAGGATTCCCAGGATATTATATTTTCTCCAAGAAGGATTGGAGAAAGGATTGTCAGTTAGTTCCTTAAAGGGACAGATTTCTGCGCTGTATATTCTTTTGCACAAGCGTCTGGCGGATGTTCCAGACGTTCAGGCATTTTGTCAGGCTTTAGTTAGAATCAAGCCTGTGTTTAAACCTGTTGCTCCACCTTGGAGCTTAAATTTGGTTCTGAAAGTTCTTCAGGGGGTTCCGTTTGAACCTCTTCATTCCATAGATATTAAACTTTTATCTTGGAAAGTTCTTTTTTTGGTAGCTATTTCCTCGGCTCGTAGAGTTTCCGAGTTATCTGCCTTACAATGTGATTCTCCTTATCTGATCTTCCATGCAGATAAGGTAGTTCTGCGTACCAAACCTGGGTTTTTACCTAAGGTGGTATCTAATAAGAATATCAATCAGGAGATTGTTGTTCCATCATTGTGTCCTAATCCTTCTTCAAAGAAGGAACGTCTATTACACAATCTTGACGTGGTTCGTGCTTTAAAGTATTATTTACAAGCTACTAAGGATTTTCGTCAAACATCTGCTTTGTTTGTTGTCTACTCTGGACAGAAGAGAGGCCAAAGGGCTTCGGCAACCTCTCTTTCATTTTCGCTAAGAAGTATAATCCGCTTAGCTTATGAGACTGCTGGCCACCAGCCTCCTGAAAGGATTACAGCTCATTCTACTAGAGCTGTGGCTTCCACATGGGCCTTTAAAAATGAGGCTTCTGTTGAACAGATTTGCAAGGCGGCGACTTGGTCTTCGCTTCATACTTTTTCAAAATTCTATAAATTTGATACTTTTGCTTCTTCGGAGGCTATTTTTGGGAGAAAGGTTTTACAGGCAGTCGTACCTTCCGTTTAAGTACCTGCCTTGTCCCTCCTTCATCCGTGTACTTTAGCTTTGGTATTGGTATCCCACAAGTAGTGGATGATCCGTGGACTGGATACACCTTACAAGAGAAAACATAATTTATGCTTACCTGATAAATTTATTTCTCTTGTGGTGTATTCAGTCCACGGCCTGCCCTGTCATTTTAAGGCAGGTATTTTTTAATTTTAAACTTCAGTCACCACTGCAATCTATGGTTTCTCCTTTCTCTGCTTGTCTTCGGTCAAATGACAGTTAGGGGAGGAGCTATATAGCAGCTCTGCTGTGGGTGATCCTCTTGCAACTTCCTGTTGGGAAGGAGAATATCCCACAAGTAATGGATGATCCGTGGACTGGATACTCCACAAGAGAAATAAATTTATCAGGTAAGCATAAATTATGTTTTTTTACTCCTTTGTGCTATCACCTCACTTCTTAGCTATTCGTTAAAATTGAGTTGTGGGTGTGGTGGGAGGTGTATTTATAGGCATTCGAGGTTTGAGAAACTTTGCCCCCTCCTGGTAGGAATGTATATCCCATACGTCATTAGTTCATGGACTCTTGCCAATATGAAAGAAATTAATTTATCAGGTATGTTTTTGATTTGCCCAACCCCTGGTCTTCTAATTGTTAGACAGAGACCTGGAGAAGCATATGACCCACAGTGTCTCGCACCAACTGTGGAATTTGGTGATGGATTTTGATGATCTGGTAGTGCCTTAACAAGGCTAGAATGATATCTATCTTTATTAAGGACGCATGAGTCAAGATATATCCTGGAAGAAAATTTGTTTTCTTCTTCTCTGACAATGTTCCTTAACTCTGAGGATTTTTTCTAGAAGGACAATGCTCTATGCCACACAGCCAGGTCAATCAATGTGTGGCTTGAGGACCACCATATCAAGACCCTGTCATGGCTAGCCCAATCAACAGACCTGAACCCCATTAAATACCCCTGGAATGTGATGAAGAGGAAGATGAATGGTCACAAACCATCAAACAAAGCTGAGCTGCTTGAATCTTTGTGCCAGGAGTGGCATAAATTCACCCAACAGCAGTGTAAAAGACTGGTGGAGAGCATGACAAGACGCATGAAAGCTGTGATGAAGAAACAGGGTTATTCCACCAAATATTGATATCTGAACTCTTGATAAGTTAGTTTTGTGTTGTTTAAAAATTAATATGAACTTATTTTCTTTGCATTATTGGAGTTCTGAAAAAAAAAATGCTTTTTTTTGTTAATTTGACCAGTTGTCATTTTCTGCAAATAAATGCTCTAAATTAGAATATTTAACTTGGAATTTGGGAGAAGTATTTTCAGTAGTTTATATAATAAAACAAAAATGTTCATTTTACTCAAACACATACCAATAAATAGTAAAACCAGAGAAACTGATAATCTCTTCCCCCCCCCCCCCCCCAGAGCTGTATATGTACACATTGACTCCAGGAAGATAATCTTTTTTTACTAGGGATCTTCATGGTGAAAAAAAAAGAAAAAACAGCGATCAGCATCATCAGTGTTAATTTCACAATGTGGGATTTCACCATAATCACGGCAGGATTTCATAATAAAATATCCTAAACTGAGGAGGGAAATAAAGTGACTGTGTCTGCAATGCCCAATCCATGCTCCCTTGCAATTCCTGGGACTAACATCCTCATTGGCTGCTAAAAGTCCCATTACAATAAGCTGCGGCTGCTGAGGAAACTTTGAGGTATAGGGGTAGATTTATCAAGCAGCGGATGCTGCAATCTACCCCCGTAGTTTCAGGTTCCCCTGAAACTGAAGCTTAAGACCCCTCCTCCTTAACTCGTCTGCCACCTCTGAGGCGACGGACAGCAATCATCCCAATCTAATAGAATTGGGATAACTGACACCCCCTGCTATCCGTCGATTGGTAGCAAATGTGCAGGGGGGTGGCATTGCACAAGCATTTCACGAGAAATGCTTGTGCAATAATAAATACCAACAGTGTATGCTGTATGGATGTGCGGCAGACATGATCCGCTACAGCAGGAGTAGGGTTTATTAGATGCATTTTGGCTTATATAGGTATATTGCAAAAATGTTTTTATTCAGAATTGATGTGCATTTTCATTAATGTCTGGAATGGCCCTTAAAAGGACATTAAACACTTTTGAGATGTTAAAATAAAATGATAAATCATATCTAAGAAAAACTCTACAATATACTTTCATTATTTATTTTGTCCCCCTTTCCTGTAATTCCATTCTTAAATTGTAAGTTTTTCAGTTCTAGTTAGAAATTGAAGTGCTGAGCACTGTTGGCTGCATACTCTAGTGACCTATTTATAATTGTCCCTAATTGGCCACAGCAGAGAAAGTAACCTAAGTTACAGCATGGCAACTCCCATTGTTTTATAGACACTAAAACTTTAGACTTATTTTGTCAATATTTAAACAACTAATGAAACTTTAAAAAAAATACATCAATTTGTTATTCTCAGATAATTTTTTTGAAGCCTGATGAAACAGCCATTGGCTGAGAAACGCGTTGCCTGTTATTTTTACAATTTTATTAAAGTCACTTTTTAAAATTTTGAACACTTGCTGCATCTTTCTTTGGGATATATATCTTTTATCCTTTTCCTGAGGATTAATTCCTTTTCTGGATCAATTGTGGGATCCTTTTGCACCTCTGGATCCATTTGGATGTCTGGCTACAAGTCTGTTGGGTGACTGAATTGACCCCTTCATGCCTTTATAGCACCACGAGAGGTGCTTTACACTTTGTGAGTATTATTCATCTCTTTGCTTGTATTGACACCTTTGCACCAGCAATACTAGGCCATATTGGCACCTGTGTTTTCCTTCTGTCTATACAGACATCAGCTCCTGTGCAGGAAGTTGGTCTTCTGGGTGACCAAATAGATCCCAGACCGTATATCTAGCACTAACTGAGGTGCTCTACTAAACGTGAGTTTACTCATCACCTTAAGATCTATTTATTCTGGATCAAACAATATTGGGCCATGTGGCGCTTCTGTCTTTTCTCTTCATAGATTAATTTTTTTCTTTGAAGGCATCATTCTAACGCTGGTTTTTACCGCCCGCTGGTATTTAGAGTCAGTCAGGAAAGGGTCTAACGCTCACTTTCCAGCCGCGACTTTTCCATACCGCAGATCCCCCTACGCCATTTGCGTATCCTATCTTTTCAATGAGATCTTTCTAACGCTGGTATTTAGAGTCGTGGCTGAAGTGAGCGTTAGAAATCTAACGACAAAACTCCAGCCGCAGAAAAAAGTCAGGAGTTAAGAGCTTTATGGGTTAACGCCGGTTCATAAAGCTCTTAACTACTGTGCTCTAAAGTACACTAACACCCATAAACTACCTATGTACCCCTAAACCGAGGCCCCCCCCACATCGCCGCCACTCTATTAAATTTTTTTAACCCCTAATCTGCCGACCACACACCACCGCCACCTACGTTATCCCTATGTACCCCTAATCTGCTGCCCCTAACACCTCCGACCCCTATATTATATTTATTAACCCCTAATCTGCCGCCCCCAACGTCGCCGCCACCTACCTACAATTATTAACCCCTAATCTGCCGACTGGACCTCACCGCTACTATAATAAAGTTATTAACCCCTAATCCGCCTCACTCCCGCCTCACTAACCCTATAATAAATAGTATTAACCCCTAATCTGCCCTCGCTAACATCGCCGACACCTAACTTCAAGTATTAACCCCTAATCTGCTGACCGGACCTCACCGCTTCTCTAATAAATGTATTAACCCCTAAAGCTAAGTCTAACCTTAACACTAACACCCCCCTAAGTTACCGTATTTTTCGCACCATAAGACGCACTTTTTCCCCCCTCAAAAGTAAGGGGAAATGTCTGTGCGTCTTATGGAGCGAATGCAGGCCCGGTGCTTGCATATTTAAGCTAGGCAGCCACCTTAGGGCACTGTCTTACTGAGTTCCACTTCGCGCTGCGCAATGTGCAGAGTGCAGACTATAGGACAGTGAACAATAAACACAAAGTCTGAAGCTGCAGTTAAAAATTCTTTGTTTTTTTACTCATTTAAGAGCAGTTACATGTACAGGTACAAAACATGCCCTTAGTGTCCATAGCTTGGGACACTAAGGGCATGTTTTGTACTTGTACATGTAACCGCTCTTAAATGAATAAAAGAACAAAGAATTTTTAACTGCAGCTCTGGACTTTGTGTTTATTGTATCTGTGGGCTATTTCCTTGGAGTGCTTGCAGTTGGTGTGCCCCTGGAGGTTGTCAAGTATCTAATGGTGGAAGCAAGTCACAAGGATTTCCATTTACCGGTACCCACTACAGTGATTTCCGAGTGTATCGGCAGGAGTCGTTCCCCCTCGTAAGTCGGCCGCGCCCTTTGACGTCATCACCGGGGCCATTGAGTGTGAGCTATGGCCAGTGCTGCAAACGGCAGCTGACGGCTTGTGGGAGCGGTGTAGCTACAAGCTACGGAAGGCAGATTGCTTTGAGCCCAGGAGAGAGGTCTCCCGAACGGCTCTTAAACACACCGGCCTTTAGGACAGTGCCGTGAAGAGAGGGTAAGTTTGTTCCAGACAAGTATGAGCAATAGTGGGGACTTTTGGGATCACACTTTCTTTGTTGATTGAACTACCAGTATGTTTGGTGCATTTGGCACGAAGTTCATAAGCTTTCACATATAAGGGACAAGTGCACTAAAGGGTCTCCCCGTCATAGGTGTTATTGTATCTGGCTCTAATGTTTTAAAAATTGGCACTGCCTAAGTTGGGAATCACAGCTTTACCCGCCCTGCGGGTATGTTGTCCTGCACTACTTGGATTAGGACCCGAGGGACACACATGAGACGCCTGTAGATGTCTGGAGTCCTGCCCTGAGGAGAAGCAGACTCTTAAGTTAGTTTCACCTAAGCACCAAAAGGGTTAAGGTTACCCCTCTGGCATCTGAGTAATTAAAGACTTAAAGTTCCCCTTACTGACATTGCCTCCTTGTCACCTATGGGGGTAGTATACCATTTGATTCAGAATATTTTTTTCTTATTTTCCACCTCTAAAAACTAGGTGCGTCTTATGGTCAGGTGCTTCTTATGGAGCGAAAAATACGGTAAATATAATTTAAATCTAACAAAATAAATTAACTCTTATTAAATAACTTATTCCTATTTAAAGCTAAATACTTACCTGTAAAATAAACCCTAATATAGCTACAATATAAATTATAATTATATTGTAGCTATTTTAGGATTAATATTTATTTTACAGGCAACTTTGTATTTATTTTAACCAGGTACAATAGCTATTAAATAGTTAATAACTATTTAATAGCTACCTAGTTAAAATAAGTACAAAATTACCTGTAAAATAAATCCTAACCTAAGTTACAATTAAACCTAACACTACACTATCAATAAATTAATGAAATAAAATACCTACAATTATCTACAATTAAACCTAACACTACACTATCAATAAATTAATTAAATACAATACCTACAAATAAATACAATTAAATAAACTAACTAAGTTACAAAAAATAAAAAAATATTTACAAACATTAGAAAAATATTACAACAATTTTAAACTAATTACACCTACTCTAAGCCCCCTAATAAAATAACAAAGACCCCCAAAATAAAAAAATGCCCTACCCTATTCTAAATTAAAAAAGTTCAAAGCTCTTTTACCTTACCAGCCCTTAAAAGGGCCTTTTGTGGGGCATGCCCCAAAGAAAATTGCTCTTTTGCCTGTAAAAGAAAAATACAACCCCCCCCAACATTAAAACCCACCACCCACATACCCCTAATCTAACCCAAACCCCCCTTAAAAAAACCTAACACTACCCCCCTGAAGATCATCCTACCTTGAGTCGTCTTCACTCAGCCGCATCGGAACAGCCAATAGAATGCGAGCTCAATCTGATTGGCTGATTGGATCAGCCAATCGGATTGAACTTGAATCTGATTGGCTGATTCCATCAGCCAATCAGAATTTTCCTACCTTAATTCCGATTGGCTGATAGAATCCTATCAGCCAATCGGAATTCGAGGGACACCATCTTGGATGACGCCCCTTAAAGGAACCTTCATTCGTCGTCTAGTCGTCGGAAGAAGAGGATGGATCCGCGCCGGAGGTCTTCAAGATGGAGCCGTTCATCATCGGATGGAAGAACATAGAAGATGCGGCTTGGATGAAGATGTTTGCCGGTCCGGATCGACTCTTCTGCCCGGATAGGATGAAGACTTCTGCCCGAAGATGGAATTCATTAGCCGCCTCTTGGATCAAGACTTCAGCCGGAGGATGGACGTCACTCTTCAGCCCCCGCTTGGGCTTGGATGAACACTTCGGAGGCTCTTCTGGACCGATCGGGACCCGGTGTGGTGAAGACAAGGTAGGGAGATCTTCAGGGGCTTAGTGGGGGTATTATATGTTTTTTTTTTTTTACAGGCAAAAGAGCTGAATTCTTTGGGGCAAGGTAAAAGAGCTTTTCTATTTTAATTTTAGAATAGGGTAGGGCATTTTTTTATTTTGGGGGTCTTTGTTATTTTATTAGGGGGCTTAGAGTAGGTGTAATTAGTTTAAAATTGTTGTAATATTTTTCTAATGTTTGTAAATATTTTTTTATTTTTTGTAACTTAGTTCTTTTTTATTTTTTGTACTTTAGTTAGTTTATTTAATTGTATTTATTTGTGTCAGGTTACGTGTATATACCTTTAAATGTGCTCACTACTCCCTTTAAAAGGCCCCTCCTCTAGCAACTCATTGCTAGGTAATTTGTTCAGTTTGACTAAATGTCTATAGTGAATTGTGTCTAGCCATTCTCTTGAGAACCTAATTTGCATTTAAAGAAATTTACAACTAAGCTTAACATTATAGCTCCCAGTTTACAGCAACCGGATTCTACAATTAACAGTTCCTCTGTTAATCTTGTTACCTTTCACTTCAACAGTGTATCTACTTTCAGCAGGAACCGGAGCTTGACTGTTCCTCCCAGCAAACAGTTTCGCCAGTCTGCAGCACTGCACTTCTCCCTCATTCAGTGTATTCCACACAGCACCTGGAGCCTGTCTCGTCATCAGACGCAGTCTGTTACAGGCATTTGAGTGAAGTACATGGAGTAACGGTAACCTTTTTATAATATTAAAACAGAATCTGCCTTTTGGATTACTAACTGAAGACTTATGGTAATTACTAACAGCAACTTATAATTGCATGAGACTTTAAATAGTACAACTTGCCTAATTGAAGTCACGCTTTCAGCAATTCATTACTAAACCAAAAAGACTGTATTTGCATTGAATCTGTGAAGTGTTGAATTTGCTTGCATATGAATGGACTGTTTATTATAACATCATTGTAAAGAAGGTTCATTGTGGCTTTATTACTCTGCTAACTAACAGCTAAGCATGCATTTCATCTGCTTCTTACTAACTTGTGAATTTAACTATTTCACCTCCAATTGACATGTGCTCTCAGTATATAATTCAAAGAATTACTCCTGCTTAAGCTACAGTTTATTAAGTATTAATAGTTTGGAATTACTTATTGAAGGGTTATATATTTCAAAACAGAATTACCATACAAATATAACAACTTAAACTATTGTGATTTATAGGGATCTAAATTTGGGATTCAAATCTCAGATTTCCCTATCTAGGCCTATGACTAAGTTGTCATCCCCCAGTCAATGAGCAAAACAAGACTCCTAAGAAAATCTAATGAGTCAAGGTTTGGTGTGAGACTGGGTGGTATAATTAATTAAATATTAGTTTGCACATGTAATCCATATTTTTTATAAAATAATCCTTACATATTACCTAGCCAATAAAAAAGAAATAAACTACCTAAGCACTCCTATGGATCTTACTGAATTATCTAACAGAGTGGGTGCTATGGCACAGAATATGGATTTAATGCTTCAGGGTCTTAGAGATATACAGTCAGAGCATGAGCGTTTAAGGAAGTTTATTAATGATCATATGTCTCAAAAAGGCACTCCAGTGGATAATTACCCAGAACCACAGGTTGCAGCTCCAGAAAAATTTTCAGGCTTAAGAGCAAACTTCAGAGACTTTAAAAATTCATGTACTTTATTATTTTCATTAAAGCCTAGAACTTATCCTAATGAGAAAATAAAAGTTCTGACTGTGATATCTTATTTATCTGGCGAACCAAGGAAATGGTGAAGACAGAGACAAACAAAATACAGCTGAATCCTCCATTAGAGCACTCTGACAGGGTAAGAGGCCTGTGGAGGAGTACATTACGGATTTCAAGGGTTGGGCACCTGATACAGAATGGAATAGTGCCGCCCTGAGGAACCAATTTTGACTTGGATTGTCTGACCAAATAAAGGATGAATTGGCACGTACTGAGATACCGACGGATTTGGAGGCTTTGATACTACTATGCATATCTATTGACAGACGCTTGAGAGAGAGAAGGTCTGAAAGGACATCCTCAGACCATATTGTTAAAAGATCTTATTCCTACATCCCCACTCCTGTTAACAGGAGTACTGAGGAACCTATGGACGTCGCCTTTGTCAGGGGCCCATTAAAGGCCGAAGAAAAGGCTAGACGTCGTGTCCATAATCTTTGTCTCTGCTGCGCTGCAAAAGATCATTGTGTTAAGGACTGTCCTATCCTACAAAGATCAAAGAAGGGTAAGATAACAAATCAAATACTTCTTGTTAGGTCTAAATCCTCATTTTCTTCACATTTATCTTTTTCTATCTCCCTACAGTGGGACCGGCAACTTGAAACCTCATGAGCAGTGATTGATTCTGGAGCAACTGGAAACTTTATTGATTATGATTTTGTGCACTTTAACCGTATTCCTTTAATAAAGAAAGAATTTTCACTAGCGATTTCAGTTGTGGATGGTTCTTTAATAAAATCTGGTCCTATAACTCACCATACTATACCCCTTACACTGACAGTAGCTTCAAAACATATTGAGTCATGTGTTTTTGATGTTATATCTACTCCGCTTTTTCCTGTGATTTTAGGTCTTCCCTGGTTAAGATCACACCAACCAACTATTCATTGGTCTAATAATTCCATAAACTTCGACTCTAAACATTGTTTAGAAGTTTGTAATCCCAATCTAACTCGTAGTATTATGCAAATTTCCTAGGCTGACATTCCATCCTGTTATTCTGATTTCTTAGATGTTTTTGATAAGAAAGAGGCACAGAGTCTACCACCCCATAGACCCTATGATTGCCCCATTGACCTGCTTCCTGGATCCTCAATACCATATGGTCGTATTTATCCCATGTCAGAACCTGAGCTTAAGAATTTGAAGGAATACCTTGATGAAAATTTAAAGAAAGGTTTTATTAGACCATCAAAATCACCTGCCGGTGCAGCTATGTTTTTCGTCAGAAACAAAGATCAAAGTCTCAGACCAATCATTGATTATAGAAAGTTAAATAACCGTACAAAGAAGAACAGGTACCCCCTACCGCTCATACCTGAGCTCATAGAGAGACTCAGAGGTGCTACAATATACACCAAGTTAGATCTGAGGGGCGCATATAATCTCGTCAGGATGAGGAAGGGGGACGAATGGCTGACGGCTTTCCGTACTAGGTACGGTTTATTCGAATATAGAGTAATGCCTTTTGGGCTTTGTAATGCCCCCGCCACCTTTCAGTGTTTCATGAATGACGTTTTCCATGATCTCTTAGATGTCTCAATGGTAGTATACTTAGATGACATCCTCATTTATTCTGAGACTCTTCAGCAGCATGTGAAAGATGTCTGTGAGGTTCTCTTTACAGATTAATAACTAATTCTTTATACGCAAAGGCAGAAAAGTGTATTTTTCATACAGACACCATCTCCTTCTTGGGTTATAAGATCTCCCCATCTGGAATATGCATGGAAAATGACAAAGTCAAGGCCATTATGGATTGGCCAATACCAGAGTCAAAGAAGGAAGTTCAGAAATTCCTAGGCTTTGCTAATTTCTACAGACGTTTCATCCAAGGATTTTCATCTATAGTTAAACCTCTTACATCTCTTACTAAGAAGGATTGTAAATACACTTGGAATCCACAAGCACATCAAGCTTTTCTTTCATTGAAGGAAAGTTTCATTACAGCACCCATTTTACAATTCCCAGACCCAGCACTCTAATATATTCTGGAGGTGGATGCTTCAGACTATGCCATTGGGGCTGTTCTTTCTCAAAGACACACTTCTTCTGATACTTTGCATCCAGTTTCATATTTCTCAAGGCTCATGAATAATGCTGAATGTAACTATGCCATAGGGGAAAAGGAACTGCTTGCCATTAAAGCTTCATTGGAATTTTGGAGGCATTTATTAGAGGGCACGGAAACACCAATAATCATATACACAGATCACAGAAACTTACAGTATTTAAAATCAAATAAAACATTGAGTTCTAGGCAGGTTCGTTGGAGTTTATTTCTCTCTAGATTTAACTATGTGATCACATACAGACCTGGTATTAAGAATTTGAAAGCTGATACCTTATCACAAAGAGATCCAAGACCTGCTCGCAATGACTCCCCTAGCCCCATCATTCCTTTGGAACGTTTTATTGCTCTCACTACATATGGTTTCAATCATATAAAGACTCATCAAGCAAGAGATATTTCAAGTAGATCTTTACCTTTAACAACTTCTACAGAAGGTCTCCTGTACCATAATGAGAAACTATATATACCTCCTAATCTTAGAAACAAAATACTTAAATCAGCTCATGACTCTCTTCTCTCTGGTCATCCTGGAATACGGAAAACCCTACATCTCTTACAGAGGGATTTTTGGTGGCCAAAAATGGAAAAAACAGTGTGCGACTACATCAAATCCTGTGCTATATGTTGTACTTCAAAAAATCCAAAGAATTGTCCTTATGGTTTACTAATGTCCATGCCCATTGCAGATAGACCATGGCAAAGCATTGCAATGGACTTTATTGTTGAATTGCCATCTTCTTCAAACTATAATACAATTCTTGTAGTGAATGACTTATTCTCTAAGATGGTTCATTTTGTACCCCTTTCAGGATTACCAACAGCCCAAGAAACTGCTCAAGTATTCTTAAACAACATCGTCAAGCTCCATGGTCTACCTGACTCTGTTACCACCGACAGAGGTTCACAGTTCACCTCTAAATTTTGGTCACAACTTTGTAAGACTTTGCAAATTGATAGGCGCTTATCCAGTGCTTATCACCCCCAGACGAATGGACAGACAGAACGTACCAATCAAACCTTGGAGCAATACTTGCGTTGTTTCTGTACTGTCCAACAAAACAATTGGAGTTCTTTATTACCCACTGCAGAATTCGCTTTTAACAATACCGTTAATAACTCCAGTAAACTTACCCCATTCTATGTGAATTATGGTTTTCACCCATCTTATCATCTGGCAAAAAGATCTGAAAGCACATCTCCTCTTGTAAATGATACCATAAATGTTATTGCACAGGGGTTTTCTGTTCTTAAGGACATTCTACAGCAAGCTCAAGAAAAACAAAAATATTATTATGACCTTAGAAGAACACCTGCACCAGAATACAAAATAGGTGATTTGGTTTGGCTATCAACTAAGTTCTTGAGACTCCAGGTCCCCAGTAAAAAACTCAGCAGTTTATTCATTGGGCCATTTCCAATATCTAAAGTCATAAACCGCAATGCTGTCATCTTACAGTTACCTCCATCCTACAAATGTCACCCTACCTTTCATGTTTCTTTGTTGAAGCCTTATTATCCAGTAAGAGGCCAAAGCCGGTCATTCAATGACATAGTAGTACCTCCAGATGACTCTCTGTATGAAGTTGAAACCATCCTTGACTCCCGTTATTTCAAAGGAAAATTGCAATATCTTGTAAGATGGAAAGGATATAGTTCAGATGAGAATTCATGGGAACCTTCCATTAATTTGGTGGCTCCTCGTCTAGTCTTTCTTTTTCATAGATGTTGTCCTGAACGCCCGAAGCCTTGATCCGCTGAGCGGCTCTTTTTGAGGGGGTGTACTGTCAGGTTACGTGTATATACCTTTAAATGTGCTCACTACTCTCTTTAAAAGGCCCCTCCTCTAGCAACTCATTGCTAGGTAATTTGTTCAGTTTGACTAAATGTCTATAGTGAATTGTGTCTAGCCATTCTCTTGAGAACCTAATTTGCATTTAAAGAAATTTACAACTAAGCTTAACATTATAGCTCCCAGTTTACAGCAACCGGATTCTACAATTAACAGTTCCTCTGTTAATCTTGTTACCTTTTACTTCAACAGTGTATCTACTTTCAGCAGGAACCGGAGCTTGACTGTTCCTCCCAGCAAACAGTTTCGCCAGTCTGCAGCACTGCACTTCTCCCTCATTCAGTGTATTCCACACAGCACCTGGAGACTGTCTCGTCATCAGACGCAGTCTGTTACAGGCATTTGAGTGAAGTACATGGAGTAACGGTAACCTTTTTATAATATTAAAACAGAATCTGCCTTTTGGATTACTAACTGAAGACTTATGGTAATTACTAACAGCAACTTATAATTGCATGAGACTTTAAATAGTACAACTTGCCTAATTGAAGTCACGCTTTCAGCAATTCATTACTAAACCAAAAAGACTGTATTTGCATTGAATCTGTGAAGTGTTGAATTTGCTTGCATATGAATGGACTGTTTATTATAACATCATTGTAAAGAAGGTTCATTGTGGCTTTATTACTCTGCTAACTAACAGCTAAGCATGCATTTCATCTGCTTCTTACTAACTTGTGAATTTAACTATTTCACCTCCAATTGACATGTGCTCTCAGTATATAATTCAAAGAATTACTCCTGCTTAAGCTACAGTTTATTAAGTATTAATAGTTTGGAATTACTTATTGAAGGGTTATATATTTCAAAACAGAATTACCATACAAATATAACAACTTAAACTATTGTGATTTATAGGGATCTAAATTTGGGATTCAAATCTCAGATTTCCCTATCTAGGCCTATGACTAAGTTGTCATCCCCCAGTCAATGAGCAAAACAAGACTCCTAAGAAAATCTAATGAGTCAAGGTTTGGTGTGAGACTGGGTGGTATAATTAATTAAATATTAGTTTGCACATGTAATCCATATTCTTTATAAAATAATCCTTACAATTTGTAGGTATTTTATGTAATTAATTTATTGATAGTGTAGTGTTAGGTTTAATTTTAACTTAGGTTAGGATTTATTTTACAGGTAATTTTGTAATTATTTTACCTAGGTAGCTATTAAATAGTTATTAACTATTTAATAGTTATTGTACCTGGTTAAAATAATTACAAAGTTGCCTGTAAAATAAATATTAATCCTAAAATAGCTACAATATAATTATAATTTATATTGTAGCTATAGTAGGTTTTATTTTACAGGTAAGTATTTAGCTTTAAATAGGAATAATTTATTTAATAAGAGTTAATTTATTTCGTTAGATTTAAATTATATTTAACTTAGGGGGGTGTTAGGGTTAGACTTAGCTTTAGGGGTTAATACATTTATTAGAGTAGCATTGAGGCCCGGTCGGCAGATTAGGGATTAATAATTGTAGGTAGGTGGAGGCGACGTTGTGGGGGCAGATTAGGGGTTAATAAATATAATATAGGGGTCGGTGGTGTTATGGGCAGCAGATTAGGGGTACATAGGGATAACGTAGGTTGCGGCAGTGTACGGAGCGGCAGATTAGGGGTTAATAATAATATGCAGGGGTCAGCGATAGTGGGGGCGGCAGATTAGGGGTTAATAAGTGTAAGGTTAGGGGTGTTTAGACTCGGGGTACATGTTAGGGTGTTAGGTGCAGACTTAGAAACTGTTTCCCCATAGGAAACAATGGGGCTGCGTTAAGAGCTGAACGCTGCTTTTTTGCAGGTGTTAGGTTTTTTTTCAGCTCAAAATGCCCCATTGTTTTCTATGGGGGAATCGTGCACGAGCACGTTTTTTAAGCTGGCCGCGTCTGTAAGCACCGCTGGTATTGAGAGTTGCAGTGGCGGTAAATTATGCTCTACGCTCCCTTTTTGGAGCCTAACGCACTGAAAACCCAGCCATTCTGTGAACTCTAAATACCAGCGGTATTTAAAAGGTGCGGGGGAAAAAAAGCCAGCGTTAGCTACGCGGGTCGTTACCGACAAAACTCTAAATCTAGCCGTTTGTGTTTAATATCCATTTAGGTATAATGATAAGGCCCAATGACATACAATTGCAGTGGAGGCTCATTCATACGGGTGGCAGGGGCATCACCCCAGAATTTAAAGTAAAAAAAGATATAAAATAATTTTATGTTTTTATTTTTTTATTCTAAGTTGGAGCAGTCAGGTTACTATTTTTAGTTGGTGTATGGGGTGAGGGTTGGATTAAAAAAATTATTAAAAAAAGAAAAAACACTTATACACTAATTTAAAAAAAAAAAAAAAAACTGCTGTCAAATTGAAAGGGCGTTTTTGAACACTTTCAACATGCCCAGTCTGCCCCATAAGACGTTTTTTTGACGCCATCTATTTAGTTTGCATTAGACTTTTAGCTTGCAGACATCCTAAAGGGCTCCTGACCTCCTATTAGCCATGCTGACACCAAGAGGGACGGGACTGTACATCACAGAGCACTTCTGTTGGCTGCTATCAATGTAACTCACAAATTATGGCATCCTGCTAAGAAAACACTCTTAGGAGACAGCAATTACAGCCTGGGAGGAAGAGGGTTTGGCAGAGAGGTTGGCAGAGGTTTGGCAGAGGGTTCACAGCAGAGCTGCCTGTGCTTTGAAATTAAACCATGTGAGTGTGTCCCTATTTATCCTGAAATGGGGATTTTTTATTTATTTAAATTTTATGATGGTGCTGCACTGCCTGGTGGTCTAGAGGATAGAGTCTTGTCTGTAGTTAGGGGACTCTTTATACTGATGCAAGCTTGTGTTCTAATAAATCATTTATCTTGTTTGGCTGTATTTGACTGAATCTGAACTGTATCTGTACCAGTGTACCTAATCCACCTAAGACATGCTTTGCGGGTCTAGGCTGCTGAGAATACCGAACACTCATGCTCCAATGTTCCTAAATCCAAATGTAAGGTACCGAGAAAACCACTGTCATAGCAGATTGTGTTTCCCCAGCACAGCCGTCTGTATGTCTGTCTCCCAAACCAACACACTAAGCAAACCCATTCTGCCTCAGTTTGCCGCTCTACGGTTTGTTCACTTAACCACCTTAAAGGGACATGAACCCCACATTTTTTCTTTCATGATTTAGAAAGATCATGCAATTTTAAACAACTTTCTAATTTACTTCTTTGATCTAATTTGCTTCATTCTCTTGATATCCGTTACTAAAAAGCATATCCAGATAGGCTCAGTAGCTGCTGATTGGTGGCAGCACATAGATGCTGTGTGCGATTGACTCACCCTTGTGCATTGCTATTTCTTAAACAAAGGATATAAAAAGAATGAAGCAAATTAGATAATGGAAGTAAATTGGAATGTTGTTTAAAATTGCATTCTCTATCTGAATCATAATATAAAATGTTTGGGTTTAATGTCCCTTTAAGTGAACAAACCGTAGAGAGCGGCTGACTGAGGCAGAGCGGGTTTGCTAGGTGTGTTGGTTTGGGAGACAGACATACAGTGAGCTGTGCTGGGGAAACACAATGCGCTATGACATTGGTGTTCCCCAGTCCCTTACATTTGGATTTAGGAACATTTGAGCGTGAGTGTCCAGTACTCTCAGCAGACCAGACCCGCAAAGCATGTGCTGGGACAAATCTCCGGGGCATCCTGTTAGTGGTAAGAGCGCCTCCTTGTTCCGTCTGTAGCTCACTGACCTTATGATAGGGTTTGCAGTTACACATTACCTCACAGGTGCACACCAGCCGATCCAAGCTGCTGCTGTTTGGTGGTGACTTATGCATTAGCAATGGTAACCATTCTGCCCATGCATGCTCCTTGCATTACCTCTTGTTTCACCATGAACAGTCCTTTATGGGGCAGTTGGAGGCTGGTGCATGATGGAGGGCATATGGTAATTTGGAGGAATGTGCAAAGGGCCACACACAGTGTGACATATTACATACACACAACACTGCAGGAGTGCTATTCTCATCTGGCATTTTGTTGTTTTAAGATGAATGTTCTCATTTCAGTGATGCATGCTCTGATAATATAAATGCACATCTTGCCATGCCTGTGTAAAAGTGAATGACTGACTGGTGTAGACTACACATTTGTATAGGCTTATAACTATTAGAATTTATAATGAAAACATGTAGGTTGATCAACCAGGATGGTATTTAAACCAGTAGGTTGGACTCAGGGCTCTGACACAGAGTCTGTAGGCCAGAATATTTTTTTTCTGTCAGTGGTTGTAACACAAAATATCCACCTTCACTTATCAGTATTTAACACTCTTTGCTTTTGAACCTTTGTGTTAACCCCTTGGCTGAGATAGCTGCTATTTTGTGTTTTACAGCCTTCTGGAGTCAAGAGGTTAAACCCAATGTTTGGAATCCCTTAATATTCAGACCATATATAGTCATTATTCCCCAAATACACCTCATTTGTGTGTGTATGTATATATATATATATATATATATATATATATATATATATATATATATACACAGTGTGTATATATATATATGTCTTTGTGTGTGTGTATATGTGTGTATGTACAGTATAATATATACACACACACATACACATATATACACATATATACACACATATATAGTGTATACATATATACATATATATATATATATATATATATATATATATATAAATATGCGTGTGTGTGTGTGTACATATATATATATATATATATGTATGTGTGTGTGTGTGTGTGTGTGTGTGTGTATATATATATAAAACAAGAGAAAGAAAAAGCTAAACCCTTATCCAGCACAAAGCAATATACCCCAATAAAGGACAACACAATGAATAGCAGTTGCAAATTAATTTAAATATTTATTTAACCACAGAAATATACCTGTTTTATAAATGGTTAGAATACAAGATATGACACCAACAAAAATAATAATAAATAACAATCTAACTCTCTGCAGGACTCCCAAGTGATTCAATTCACAAGTTCATGTTGCTGAGACATTCTTTGCATGTAATTTTAAATTTAACAGCGCACAAAGTCCAGCATCTATTGCAGAAATTACATAATGATGCGTTTGTCAGGCAAAAAGAAAAGCCAAAACTAGCAGGCTGGTAAATGTAAATGTGATGCTTAGAAGTTTGTCAGCACTGTTCTGTTAGTACAGCAGTAATGCAGACAGGGAGTTAGGTAATGACGGTTCACAAGTTAATCCCACCTAAATGCCAGTACAAATAGAAGGTCCTCCTAGAATGGAATTTATATCCCCAGCAAACCAGACCTCATGCGGGTTGTATGTTTCCTGAGTTGTAAATATGCGGCTTGTTTTATTGATGATGTCTTGTTACTTTGGGTTCTGCTGAATTATTGCATAGATTTGTTGCTTATTTGAATGTGAACACTTGGAATTTGAAATTCACGTATGAATTTAGCAACAAAGAAATTTCTTTTCTGGATTTATTACTGACTAAGGACGGTAATAACAATTTAATTACTGAAAGTTATCGCAAACCAACGGCAGCTAATACCCTCCTTGAAACATCTAGTCATCATCCTAAGGCTCAGATTAATGATATCCCCATTGACCAATATTTGAGACATTGGCGTAATTGTTCCACTGATACCCTGTTTAAACAACATGCTGATGATTTGAAAGATCGTTTCTCTAAAGGAGGGTTCAGTAAAAATTATTTTAAATTTGGATTCACCAGGGCCATAAATACAACTAGGAAGTCCCTTTTGTATTCTACAAAGGATAAACCCAAGGAAGAAAAAATAAGAATGATTACCACCTACAATGGAAATTGGCAAGACCTAAAAGCTATACTTTCTAAGCATTGGCACATCTTGACATTAGATAAAGATGTACATAAAATTGTTGGTGATTTCCCTCTTTTAACTGCCAAAAAAGCCATGTCTTAAAAATATAAAGTTGTACATAGTCATTACGTTAGTAATGACTTAAAAAATTGGTTGCAGAGTACTAAACCCAAAAATGGTTGCTTCCCTGTAACAAGTGAAAATGTAAGCATTTGTTGAGAGGAAGCAAGATTGAGGACATTAAACTTGTCTCTCATAAAATTAAAGGTTACATTACCTGTAAAATTGTTGGTAATTGGTATTATCTATGTTCTTTCATGCTCTTGCCCCAGACAATATGTTGGGAAAACCTATTGGGAGCTCAAAGAGAGAATGAAGGAACATAGAAAAGATATCCTGAAAAAAAGGATTAAAACCAGTGGCATAGCACGCCACTTTCTTGATTTTCACAATAGTGAAGTTAAGGACCTACGTTTTACGGGTGTAGAAAAAGTGAGTATTAGTGAAAGGGGCGGAGATTGGGACAAAGCCCTCCTGAGGGAAGAATATAAATGGATATTTATTCTAGATACAGTACAACCAGAGGGTCTGAACGAGATGCTTAATTATGCCCCATTCCTGTAAATAAATGAACCCTCCCTATATTTAAATGCTTAACTCTTTAGAACGAATGTATTAGGAACCACGGTCTGAAAGTGGTTAAGTGCAATTTAGACAGGGATAAGATGTTAGTGTATTGCTATCTGTATAGGTTTAAATATTATTAACCTGTATACAAAACCTTATGCACAATACTTAATTGTAAGTTTGTAAAAAAGCACATATTTACCAAAGAGAATACTTTTTTTTTTGTTTTTCTGGTGTTGACATGTGTAAATTGTTCAATAGTTTCTATATTGGGGTTTCACATTTGATGCGATTTCCAATGGAAGTTTAATGTAGCTTATTTGTTGCTTTAATAATTACCCTCTATTTGTTTTTTATTTTCTTTAATTTTATTATTAAATATTCACCTCTCTGAGGCTAGCCATCGCATCCTTTATGAATTTATGTATGGAATACTATTGTACTGTGATTTTGTTAAAAACATTTAGACACCTAAAGAGTTAATATTTCACCTTGCATGTTATTAAAAGGTGTATTATGACACTGAAGTATTTATGCCTGAAGAAGCCCAATAACGATACTGAATGTGTGAAACACGTGTAGCAAGTTAACAACGCCCACAGGAGCTCCATGAGCGTGGACTGTGTTTGTTTGGTCCGCAATGGTTTCCCTGTAGGCCATACTTCCTTATATGGTCCAGTGAATGGAACAGACCCAGATGCTGAGGAGGTGGCGCTAGTCAATCCGGATAAACAGAGAAGTTTATCATGGTCACTGCTGCGACGGATGAAGCCGCATATTTACAACTCAGGAAACGTACAACCCGCATGAGGTCTGGTGATCTGGGGATATAAGTTCCATTTTAGGAGGACCTTCTATTTGTACTGGCATTTAGGTGGGATTAACCTGTGAACCACCATTACCTAACTCCTTGTCTGCATTACTGCTGTACTAACAGAACATACTAAGCATCACATTTACCAGCCTGCTCCTTTTGGCTTTTCTTTTTGCCTGACAAACGCATCATTATGTAATTTCTGCAATAGATGCTGGACTTTGTGCGCTGTTAAATTTAAAATTACATGCAAAGAATGTCTCGGCATCATGAACTTGTGAATTGAATCACTTGGTAGTCCTGCAGAGAGTTAGATTGTTGTTTATTAGTTTTTGTTCGTGTCATATCTTGTATTCTAACCATTTATCCACAGGTATATTTCTGTGCTTAAATAAATATTTAAATTAATTTGCAACTGCTATTCGCTGTGTTGTGCCTTTCATTGATCCACTACCCTATGGCTGTCCTTTATTGAGGTGTATGGGTTTGTGCTGGATAAGGGTTTAGCTTTTTATTTCTCTTGTTTTCTTCATGTAACTATATTGAACCCCTGTGCACTAAAGGCCCTACATTATTTTTTGTGCTATATTTTCTTTATATATATATATATTTAAAATAGGTGAAGCCATCTTCAAAATTCACCAGCCGCCACTATTCAATTGGGTGAGATAAAAATGTATTTAGTAATCAGTATTAAAAACCCATTTATACACATGAATAAAGAGAACTGCTGGCAGTCACATGGATTTAGACTGTATTGCTCAACTCAACTGCACCCCAAGTAAGTAATCTTTTCCATGTGTGTTTTTAGGCAATCAAAAAGATTGAAGGACCATTCTTTAGAGCATCTTATTTTAAGACTGTTGACCTTGTACCACTATGTATTTAACCCCCATAAGGAAGTTAAACATAGAGTAGAAGTGCTGCTTGGGACCTGCAGACTTCTGCTGGCCGCAAGCTTTAACTGCCGCTGATCTAATGAGTTAGAGCATGTCATTTTTTGACTATTATGGCCTTTTAAATTGCTGATTTGCTACTGTAGGAAATCATTAGTAGGATTCATAAAGACAAGTATCACAAAAAAACTTTTGTTAAGGGATGATAAACTTATTTCTGCAGAATCAGGAGTATGTAGTTTCGCCTAATTGTTAAACAATCAATTGGTAACGTGATTGATTTAAATAAAGGTAGGTATTGTTTGAGTTCATGGCTTTTGTACAAGGGTACTCATTGGTGTGGATCTAGTAGATACCTCCGATGTTATTTCTTAGAATGTTCTATTATTTTTTTTTATTTTTTTAACCAAATTAGTTTAACATAGACACTTGTATGAACTGAGCCATGATTGTAGTTTACCTTGTTGCATACTTTACAAAATACAGTACGGCGAATGATGGCATGTACAGACACCACAAGAATATGTCAACACTTATCTAATAGATTTAATTTGATTCACTTTGTTCTCTGTTGGCCAAACAGCATGAAATTCCAGATATTTTAAATGGACCATTGCAGAATTAGATAAATCATCACCTATATATACCCTAGACACAAAATTAAATTCAGATATTATGTGAGCGTAAGATATTCTTGATTTTTAAATTAGGAACTCCTAAATCAATCCTGAATATGATTTGATACATATATATAGCACGGCTACTTTTGTTTTTCCCATTAAAGGCTTGATTACTCTAATTATGGTTAAATGGACAGTATTTTTATATAACTGCATGTAATAGCCACTACTATAAAGAAGAATATGCACAGATACTGTAAACGTGCTTCCATAGGCTACAACAGGAGCCTCGTTCTCATGCCGTGAGACACTGCAAAGCACCTAGCGCAGTGCAAGGGGGTAAGTCAAGCAGCAAATTAAAAATATATATAATTATACATATATGTGTATATAAGTGTATATATATATATTTACAGTTTAAACACAGTCCCCATAGACCACAAAGTTTGCTAGCCACGTTAAAATAGGGCTCCACTTGTAATCTAGCCCAAAGTGTGTTGTTTTATGGAAATGCCAGTGTGGACTTTCTTTTTTTTTTTTTTTTTTTAAATTTTATTTTTATTGAGGTTATTAGATACGGTGACAATGAAAACTTAACAGACATCGATGTACAGATACGATATAACATTTCCATTCAAAACATTGTAAATAGACCTGTCACACATGTAAGCGTAGCATGCCCGTTGCAGATAAGTAGCTATTGAGCAAGAGAGTAATAGTCCAGACAATAACAAGGATAAGTAACTTGAGTCTCTCTTAAAACTGGTCGTGAGTCCTTTTAGTTACTCACTAAGGCACTTTCTGAGGTTGAAGCTAAAATAACATATATGATCATGTTTGAACTTTGAAGACAAGTATTACATATCGTAAATTAATGTCACAATATTCATTCACAAAACAAGTGGTGGTATACAATGATGATTGAAGAGTATAAATATCTAAGAATGAAACCTCTTTTTTTTTTTTTATATTAGGCAGGGTTCCCTATTTTACTCGGAGGAGGGGTCACTTTTGGACCTGAGAGTTCCAATGAAAAGTGAGGAGGGAAATTGGCATTGGTGAGGCCACTTTTGGACCTTAGTAGTGGTTATGGGGGGGGTAAGCAGCGGGCAAAAGCCGCTCGAGAAAAGAGTGGGGGGGGAGGGGGGGCGTGGCAAGTTAGCAATAAATAACCATTTAAGCATAAGTGTAGAGCTAATGAGTGACAGCCAGATGGCTCCTTGTACTTCTTTTTGCTAATATTATCCGTAATTAAGTCCACCTAAAACAATTGTAGTTCCCTTGGGCTTTACTAAGCTCATAATTTGTGGGGGGATTAGCATTTGGATTGGAAGCTTTTGGGCCAAGGAAAGATTGCAGTGAATAAAATATATATATACACACCTACCTCTCTCAGGAAGATAGTTCTCTATGCGTGTTGTGACTACTTGAGCGCAAACGATAGAACTGTTATGGTGTGGGAGAAGCGCATGGGGAGGTTTAGTAGGCTTTTGGACCTGAATGAATGTAAATATATATATCCACAATTATGCAGGGTGTGGCGCACGGCCAAAATAGACCATTATTAAATGGATGTTCAAATATCTGTGTAAATAGTTATAGTGGTTGATATGGTATAAAGGTTCTCTTTTTTTCTTTTTCTTCCCTCCCCCTTTTTTTTTTTTATAAAAAAAGAGAAATTTGTAACTAAAGGCAAAACTAGTATATACACAAATAGCATATAAATTCTTAAACGTGAACCTAGGGAATATGAGGATATATATTAGCATAGGCAAAAGAGAGGGGTTTCTCCACGCTTGGAAGTAAATATAAAATGCTGATACCCATTGAAACTGCTAGGCAAAAGCAGTGATGCAAAAAGTTAAGGACACATGGTTATTGGAGTTTTCCTACTATCTTGTATAATACATGCCTAGCTATGAACTCTAAATGCATAAGTGTAGATATACAGGAAACATTCAACAAATAAGAGTGGTGCAATAACCAATTATAGCTGAAAACAGTGCATAACAATAAGCGTTAATAGTTAGTATTCATAATGTGAATACACTAGATCAGGATTAGTAGGGGTTAAATAGAGCATAAATTCGAGTGAGTTTACATTTATAGATCCCAACAACATAGAATGTTATATAGAACAATGGGAAGAAAAAAAAAAAAAAAAAAGTAATGGTGCAGTAATAAGTGAACCTCTAAATATCAAAAGTACACCAGTGATGGAAAAGCCGTTAATCCAGAGGGTGAATAAAATGGGTACCAATCTTAATTATCTGCACTGCAATCAGAAGAGAAGAGTGAACGTCTTTTAGCTAATAACAATACAGGTATGGCTCAATAGAACGCAATCACCCATCAGGTAGGGGAAGGACATATTAGAAAGAGTCTCAGGGTTATTTCGTTGGTTAGGTAGACCACATAACATTTAAACCTGATTCAATAATCAAATGTACTCAGCTGTATATGGTTCATGCAGATGCTCAGCAGTGCCAGTTGTAAGGAAGCCTGATATTTGATCGGGTGTTTATGGCTTCAGCAGTAGCAGTACAATGGCTAGTATTAGCCGACTCCAACTCTGTTATTGCCTCTGTATGGGAGTTTCATAAGTAGAGGCTTGCAAATAAGGTCTGCAGCATCCATCACTGTGATCAGGGAATTGAGGCTTGTGTCGAAGCTGAGTTCGCTGCGTGTGATCCAGGTGCTGGGGTCTGGCATTGGAGACTGTCTCACAGCGTGGAGCCTCTGCATTATAACCGAATCCTCTGGTGTCATCAGGGGCTTCCCAAAGTTAGGGGAACTTGTAGGACTCATGTGCCTAGTGTCTTCCATGGAGATCTTTTCGATTGCCGTGGGAGGCGTTCTTTGAAATTGTGTTGCAACGGCTCTTGAGGGCTGAGAGAGCTGTGATCGGTGTACAATCTCCACTATACCCGGATCTATAGGTAGCGTAATTAGGCCTCTGGGACTCTCACTGTTGCACTCGCTTAGATTATCAGCTTCCTGTTAGAGGTTTCTTCTGGGCTATTTTCCGGTAGCTGGTTCACCAAGAGTTGGAAAATAAGGCCTTTCATACTGCTGTAGTGATCATCCAGCGACCGCTGCATGCGGGCCTCCCATTTATCAAGAGCGATCACCGGTTGTCGGGTAGTCAGTTCTAGTATGTCTTGATGTAGAGACATGCTGAGTCGTTATGTGAGCAATATCTATTGAGTCCGTGAGAGAAGAGGATTCAGCTTGCTCCGTTGTAGGTCTTTTACCCGGTAAGCCGGGGGAAGATTATATGCATGCAGCGTGTTAAGCCCGAGTCATGCTTCTATCTGTCCTTACTGTAGGGTGAATTGGTAGAAGAGTTATATGGCTGTGCTCAGCACCCTCTCATCAGTACAGATATGAAGTTTTCCAGCTTGGAAGATGAGGTATTCTGGTAAAATTTAATATATAACCTCTGCAGCTGACAGAGCTACTGAAAATTCAGACCATCATGGTCGCCATCTTGACACGCCCCCCGGACTTTCTTTTTTTAAGTCACTCCAGTTACACTGGTTAATTATTTTTAAAGGGACACATTCCATTAAAAATGTAAATGCACATAGATAAATTGCATTGTTGAATAGAAACATATATGCAATATACAAGTATTGACTAAAATGCTTCTAGTAAAAGTTATCACTGTTTTAGTGCTAACATTTTCCTCTGCACGTGCATGTGAGGCATAGCTAGATATTCTCAGTGCACTAGCATGTTAAAAACTGCAGCAGCTCAGAGCATTAGTGGGGCTTGTAGCATGTCAGCAATTAACAAATTGAGTCATTACCAGATGGCACAAGCACCTTAGGCTTTCTAAGCAAGTGCTATGTTTAAAATGCTGGTGCACGGTGCATACTTAAATATAATTTTAAAACAGCTTTAGATTGCATTACAAGCATTTTTGCTAATACACCTATGTTTAAAAAAATGCTTCTATTCAAAACTGAAATGCATCCATGTGGATCCAAATTTTGGGGGGAATTACCCTTTAAAGTGATGGTAAATCCCCAAACCATCACTACAAATAAATAGGACTTTCAGTGATAAGTTTGTAAAAAAGAGTGCTAAAATGACCCTTTCTTTGCTGCAGCTTCCTCATTAAACTCAGCGGCTGTGACCGCCCACGGCAATAAGGTGACGTTTCCACCTCTAGCCATGCTAGCACTGTTCTGTATGCTAGCATGGCTAGTTTTTGAAACGCTAGGATTTACCTTCACTTTAAGTCAGCATTTTAGAACCTAAATCCACAAACATCATTGAGCAGTCACATGGCATAGCAGTTGTAGTGTTTGAAGGTTCTTAAAGGGACATTAAACTGCTGGGTACCACTACATTAGCTACTATTTAACATGGTATTGTTTTTCATCCTGTGCCTACAGCTTTCTTCAAAGTGATTCTCCTATTTTAACCTTTCAAAAATTGCTGGCTAGTGAGGTTCTGCATTTTCACACTTGGCGCCACCATCTTAAAATGTAAGTATTACCACACCCTGCGGCAAAAGCGCTGCACGTTTACAGATCCGTGATATTGTTGTCTTCATGACAAGCCATATTGTACACTTTAGTTTGCACAATACAGAGCAGTAGATGCACATCTTGATAAAGACCTAAGGGTTGAAATGCGTAGAAGTTGTTGAAGGACTTGGGAAGTGTGCCTACACCACTGCTAATAACAGATCAAAAAGGCTGGATGGGCTAAGGATCACAGAGGTCCTTAACCCCTTAAGGACCAGGCATTTCAGACTAAAACTTCCCCAAAAGACCAGAGCATTTTTAGACTTTTTTTTATATTTACCTATCAAAACTATATATATATATATATATATATATATATATATATATATATATATATATATATACACACAGTATATATATATTTTTAGTATACAACCCAAAGTATTAATCTAGGCCCATTTTGGTATATTTCATGCCACCATTTAACCGCCAAATGTGATCAAATAAAAAAAAAATCATTAACTTTTTCACAAACTTTAGGTTTCTCACTGAAAATATTTACAAACAGCTTGTGCAATCATGGCACAAATGGTTGTAAATGCTTCTCTGGGATTCCTTTTGTTCAGAAATAGCAGACATATATGGCTTTGGCATTGCTTTTTGGTAATTAGAAGGCTGCTAACTACAGCTGAGCACCACACTTGTATTATGCACAACCCCTCTCCCTGCTTCCTCCTCCTCTCCCCTCCCTCCTTTCCACTAACTGGCGCTAAACACCGCTCTACACTTTTTTTTTTTAACATAGCATAGCGGTCCCGTCCCCCACCAGCGATGGGCCGCCTACCCACCACCTTACCCTCCCACCCAACAACGATCGGCACCACCGCAGTCCAATGCAGAGAGGGCCATAGAGTCTGTACCTCTGCAACTCTATTCCTACAGTGCCCCACACGTGGGGCATGCAGAAATAGCGCAATCTCACTACTTTAAGCGAGATCACGACAGGAAGAAGCCCAGGACTGCAGTGTCATATAGGGTACGACGCTGGTCCTTAAGGGCTTAATGACCAGCGTTGTACAAAGTTAAGATAATTTCAAAATAAGTCGCACAGAAAGATATCATCTTGCCATAGCCATTTATCTAGCAGTTGTATTACCATTCTAGGCAACAGTGTATATATTGTGTAGACACTGTCAAGATTGTACTCTAGTTATAAAATCTATATAAAACTATAAAATAGTTATAAAATCCCAGTCACTTGCTACTAGCAAGAATAAGAATCACTGCATAGAGATATTTTTGGCTCAAATGCAAGATTCACAATATTGTTTAAAATCACCATATTATGAATATATTTGGTATTTAAACTTGGACATCACGCACCACCATTGGCCGGAGAACCAGACCAATGATTGGTCCAAATGTGTCACGTGATCGGACAACCGTGACGAAGATCAACGGACATTTGTAACAATGTAACAGTGAGTTAAGGTGCTGTGTATCTATACGAATATTGGGATCCTAATACAGTTTAAAACGAGAATGTTTATCACTCACAATTATATTATCAAGGAGAGACTTTTAACTTGGGCACAATATCCATACCTAGTTTCTTATCCATTCATATACTGTAATGATATATTGTGTTACTTGTATTAAATTTATGGATGCATCCGATTTTATTATAGGATTGTATTGATTTTATTAAACCTTTTTACTTTGGGAAAAGAATAGCTTTTTAGCTCCATCCTCTTTTTTTTTTGGTACCGATTGTAACTCTATTTCTGCTATAGAGGAGATCTAGCAGGATCAGAAGATTTGGGCATTATTCTCACTGAGGGAATTAGGTTTTTTGTGTTTTGTTTACTTATTATCTCCTCCTTTTATCCTATAAGATGTACATTTTTGCAGTGGCTGTATTTATCTATATTATTCTTCTGGGCTTTTTTACTTTTGATATGTAACTAACATAACATTATTGCACATAGTTTAAGATTTATTTATGAAAGATGGAGAAAAAACCCCATTGAATTAGAAAATGTCCAGTGAATTACGTATTTTAAGGATATATTAAGTTAGAACATTAAATTCAATTAAAAATGTACTACCTAAAAAGAGGAACATGCAAAATAAACAGAATAATTACAAGACTGTACAACTAAATAGAAAAAAAGAATAATAATGGTAATAATAATACTAATACTAATAATACATTTAGGAAGGGGATCTGTCATGAATGAACTTAAGGAAGGGTACCACTGGTCTTGGGTAAGCAGTTGATGTTATATAGGCAGCAGAATTTTGATAGCATTTATGGTGATGGAACATTAAATTTCCTTCTTGAAAAAGTAGCCAAGATCAATATATTTTGCAAATTAAGCCATGCTCAAAATGCATGCCATGCTCTTTCTGTCTGATCAAATAAAATCTAGGCCTTTATATCAAATTTTAACATGAACACGAGAACTCTCCTCAGTATTGAGTTTTCTATATTGTAAAAATCTCAACCTCTTATCTGCACAAAAAGAGTTGTAAGATTGCACAGCAAAGAATCACAAACCTTTTTTTTTTTTATAAAGCAATGGATTAAAAAGCAATACAAAGTTACAATTCAATCAGCTATATATATATCTTACACGGGCAAGTAAAACCTACCATTTAAGTTGATGTGCTGTTATCATTTTGGTATCGATTGCCATTCCAAGCACTGTGAATAAAACCCACGCTTACAGAGTCATACCATGCAATTTTGCCCGCAACTGCAATTTACCCTGTAATTAGGGCGGTCAGATTCAGCTTTTTGAAATTTCTTTACAAATGCATATTTATTATGTTAAATTAGAAGCTGTAGAAAACTTGGAATGATCTGTAGATATATTTGGATATCTTACTTCATGTAGGTTGTTTTTGCTTTAGCATACATGGTATTTGATCTAGCAATGAATACTACAGAATGGCTAAGTATGTACATAGTGTTACAGAATGCAAATATTCATGGGCAGTAAGGATATGTTTCATAGCATTATAACTCTATATGTTTTCATTTGTAATGTTTCTCTTGCAAACAACTCTTTCAGCATATACAATGAAAATATATACGCCAAAGGGGTGCGTTAGCTACGCGTGCTTTTTTCTGTCCGCACCTTTTAAATACCGCTGGTATTTAGAGTCCACAGAATGGCTGGGTTTTCAGTGCGTTAGGCTCCAAAAAGGGAGCGTAGAGCATAATTTAACGCCACTGCAACTCTAGATACCAGCGGTGCTTACGGACGCGGCCAGCTTCAAAAACGTGCTCGTGCACGATTCCCCCATAGGAAACAATGGGGCAGTTTGAGCTGAAAAAAAACCTAACACCTGCAAAAAAGCTGCGTTCAGCTCCTAACGCAGCCCCATTGTTTTCTATGGGGAAACACTTCCTACGTCTGCACCTAACACCCTAACATGAACCCCGAGTCTAAACACCCCTAACCTTACACTTATTAACCCCTATTCTGCCGGCCCCGCTATCGCTGACACCTGCATATTTTTTTTAACCCCTAATCTGCCGCTCCGTAAACCGACGCTACTTACATTATCCCTATGTACCCCTAATCTGCTGCCCCTAACACCGCCGATCCCTATATTATATTAATTAACCCCTAATCTGCCCCCCTCAACGTCGCCGCCACCTGCCTACACTTATTAACCCCTAATCTGCCGAGCGGACCGCACCGCTACTATAATAAAGTATGGAACAGCCAATAGAATGCAAGCTCAATCTGATTGGCTGATTGGATCAGCCAATCGGATTGAACTTGATTCTGATTGACTGATTCCATCAGCCAATCAGAATATTCCTACCTTAATTCTGATTGGCTGATAGAATCCTATCAGCCAATCGGAATTCGAGGGACGCCATCTTGGATGACGTCATTTAAAGGAACCTTCATTCTTCAGTTGGACGTCGAACGAAGAGGATGGATCCGCGCCGGAGGTCTTCAAGATCAGCCGCTTGTCATCCGATGGAACAACATAGAAGATGCGGCTTGGATGAAGATGTTTGCCGGTCCGGATGTCCTCTTCTGCCCGGATAGGATGAAGATTTCTTATTGATAGTGTAGTGTTAGGTTTAATTGTAGATAATTGTAGGTATTTTATTTAATTAATTTATTGATCGTGTAGTGTTAGGTTTAATTGTAACTTAGGTTAGGATTTATTTTACAGGTAATTTTGTAATTATTTTAACTATTTTAGCTATTAAATAGTTCTTAACTATTTAATAGCTATTGTACCTGGTTAAAATAAATACAAAGTTAATCCATTTATTACAGTAGCGGCGAGATTCGGTTGGCTGGCGGCGACGTTGTGGGGGGCAGGTTAGGGGTTAATAAATATAATATAGGAGATGATGTGCTGTTCACACTCACAAATCCCCAACTCTCTGTACCAGAGACCCTGAAGGAAATCAAACATTTCGGAAGTTTCTCGGGCTTCCTGGTTAATACACAAAAATCAGAGATTATGAATGTATCCCTGACGCCACAAAGATTCCAACTAATAACAGATACTTGCCCCTTAAAAATACAAAAGAAATCCCTAAAATACCTCGGAGTACAACTCTCCTCTGACACATCACAGCTGTTTAATGATAACTATCTTGCACTGGCATGAAACATACAACGGGACTTAGGCACTTGGGCAGCGAAACCAATCACATGGTGGGGACGCATACAGAGTATAAAAATGACAACATTACCCAGAATATTATATATAATACAGGCCCTCCCCATCCCTATCCCTAGGTGGTATATACCCCAGTTACAGAGACACATCAACTCATTTATCTGGAACAAAAGCAAACCTAGAATCAATAGAGAAAATATGTATAGGAGGCCAGAAAATGGAGGTCTGGGGGTCCCACACATAGCAGATTATCATGAGGCAGTCACATTACAAAGGATTTTAGACTGGCATAGATCCAGGGACACAAAGGCATGGGTGGCGATAGATTCCCATATCTTGAGGGTTCCAGAGGTAGGGGCGCTCTGTTGGGTACCAAAAGAATTGAGACCCCCTCAATGTATAGAATTAGCAATACATAAACATACTTTTGATACCTGGGATAGCATTATTGCACGAAAGAAGCATATTTCGGGGGTGCGCTCTCCTCTATTCCCTATCCCTATTAACGCAGAGTTAGTGGGGGGTTTAGATAAAGGAAAACAAAGGACCCAAGAATGGGGTTATTCCACACCTTTGACGAGGTTCATAAGAAAAGGAAAACTAGACAATAGAGAAAACCTAATGACAGTTGCAGAAGGTAGATATTCTACCTGGTTAAAATATTCACAACTGGCACATTTTATTCATACCTCCCCACATAAACAGGAGTTCCTAAGAGAATTAACCCCTTACGAAACACTCTGTTCAAACACGGAAGAGATCAGACACACACTCTCTATCTCAAAAAGACTAATACAATCTGAACACACTCGGAACTTACCTACATATACATCTAAGTGGCAAGAAGAACTAGACCATAACATAACAGAGGAAGACTGGATTAGGATCTTTAAAAATACTAAGAAAATTTCAACATCACCACAATTATTAGAATTGAATTTTAAAGTCATCATGAGGTGGTACCTAACCCCTTCAAGGTCACATTCAATCTACCCAGGTGTTAGCGACAGATGTTGGAGAGGATGCGAAGAGAAGGGCACTTACCTCCATATGTGGTGGAATTGTGGGAGACTTAAAGACTTCTGGTTAGACATAGACACTTCAGGCAGATATTAACACCCGAGTTCACACTAACACCCAGCGTGGCACTACTGAATGACACAACAAAGATAACATGCACCCTCAGACACACTCTTTTACATTTAGGAATGTCAGGAGCAAAAGCATTAATCGCCCTGAATTGGAAGAGCCAGACACCACCCTTGATAAGTACATGGAAAGAAAGGGTAACTGATATACTGGTATTGGAAGAATATGGCTATCAGAGAAGGAACAAGCTAAATCTCCTGGCGGAGGTCAGATTCTTATGGGATGAGGTGATAGAGGGATCTAGGACGGATATAAGACAAGCACACTAGAATAATAATACATATTTTGCTACATTTAACAACACAGCTGAGCTCTAGAAAGTAAGATGGGCATAAACTTTTATACCTTTGTGTTAACGTTTTATTACGATCCTACCAAGACCTAAATAGCAAAGAGAGAGAGTGACGAGAGACCAACAGAGCCCCAAATAAGGGGATAAACAGCCCCACCTATTTAATGCCCTGTGGAGCGCAGCAGACAAAGTCCCTTAATAACAGGGGACTGTATTCCTATTTTATTTCGCTTCCAAGTAAGTTTTTTTTTTTTTTTGCTATTTTTGCCTTTTATGTTCTTCTGTTATATTTATTTCTCTCTCCGTTTAAAGAGAGGGAAAGAATGAGAAAAAGCTCAACATTTAGATAATATTTCATATTCACATATATATCTATGTCACCTCACATAAGGACGTAACAGACTACAGATAGATCTATACTGAGGTGAACATAACAAAGACCTGGATGCAATTGGAATGAAATATGAATGTTTCTTTTTAAAGAGCAACATGTAACCACTCTGTTCTTTCTTTTTTTGTCCTCGTTGGGGGCGGCAGATTAGGGGTTAATAAATATAATATAGGGGTCGGCGGTGTTAGGGGAAGCAGATTAGGGGTACATAAGTATAACGTAGGTGGCGGTCGGCAGATTAGGGGTTAAAAATTTTTTATCGAGTGGCGGCGATGTGGGGGGACCTCGGTTTAGGGGTACATAGGTAGTTTATGGGTGTTAGTGTACTTTAGAGCACAGTAGTTAAGAGCTTTATAAACCGGCGTTAGCCCATAAAGCTCTTAACTACTGACTTTTTTCTGCGGGTGGAGTTTTGTCATTAGATTTCTAACGCTCACTTCAGACACGACTCTAAATACCGGCGTTAGAAAGATCCCATTGAAAACATAGGATACGCAATTGACGTAAGGGGATCTGCGGTATGGAAAAGTTGCGGCTGGAAAGTGAGCGTTAATGACTGACTCTAAATACCGGCGGTAGCCCAAAACCAGCGTTAGGAGCCTCTAACGCTGGTTTTGATGGCTACCGCCCAACTCTAAATCTAGGCCATAGGAAATAGAAGTCTCCTTCATCTAATTACATTGTACATTGTATAAAAAGACAAAAAGAGAAGCGCAGCTTCGACTCAAATAATATTTATTAAAACAAATAAAGTGAGTGCACTACAAATTACTACTCACTAGATGATAAGAATAAAAAGGCATAAAAAACCCTCAGTTGCAGCTACGGTATCAGTAAGTCCAGACTTTATCCACTCCTGCCAAACTCTCACAGCTCTGTCTGGAAGGCTCTGTCTCCCCACGGACCTGCCGAGGTTGTTACTGGATACTGCTATCTGCGCACAAACCCCTACACGTTATGGCTACATAACGTGTAGACTTTTTCAAGAGGATATGTTTTTGCATGCGCCTACTACAATAAACTAGGGCATTGTCCTAAGTTAAACAGCTCTTTTACCTTTTAAAAAAATACAAAGTCCCCCCAACAGTAAAACCCACCACCCAACAAACCCCCTAAAATAAAAAAACCTAAGCTACCCATTGCCCCATAAGGGGCATTTGTATGGGCAATACCCTTAAAAGGGCATTCAGCTCTTTGTCACTGCCCTTAAAAGGCATTCAGCTCTTTTACAAAAGCCCAAAGCCCTAATCTAAAACAAAAACCCAGCCAAAAAAAAAGAAAAAAAAACTAACACTAACCCCAAAATATCTACTCCCAGTTCCTGAAGTCCAGACAACCATCTTCATCCAGGTGGCGAGAAGTCTTCATCCAGTCAGCGACACCTTCATCCATCTCTGGGACTTCTTTTATCTTCATCCTGGTGGCACGGAGCAGAGCCATCCTGGAAGCCGTTCCCATCCTGCGCAGAATGTTCTCTTCATACGGTCACTGCCGTACACTGAAGTTGAATGCAAAGTAGCCGTTTCAAAATGGCGTACCTTGCATTCCTATTGGCTGATTTGATTCTTCAAATTCAAATCAGCCAATAGGATGAGAGCTTCTAAAATCCTATTGGCTGATCAAAACAGCCAATAGGATGAGAGCTACTGAAATCGTATTAGCTGATTTGAACAGTTAATTTATAGTTTAATGTTGGGTTTATTTTTATTTCACAGGTAAGTTTTTATTTATTTAAATATAGTTATATTGTAATTTTAATTTAACGTTAGGGGGGTTTGGGGGTTAATAGTTTAATTTAGTGTTTTGCAATGTGGGGGCCGGCGGTTTAGGGGATAATAGGTTTATTTAGTAGCGGCGATGTGGGAGGCCAGAGGTTTAGGGGTTAATAACTTTATTATAGTGGCGGCGATTTGGGGGGCCAGAGGTTTAGGGGTTAATAACTTTATTATAGTGGTGGCGATGTCAGGGATCGGCGGATTAGGGGTTAATATATTTAAATAGTGTTGGCGATGTGGGTGGGTGGCGGATTAGGGGTTATTAGGTTTATTTAATAGTCTCAATGTGGGTGGGGCGGCAGATTAGGGGTTAATAAGTTTTAAATAGTAATTGCGATGCGGGAGGGTTGCGATTTAGGGGTTAATAGGTAGTTTATGGGAGTTAGTGTACTTTGTAACAGTTTAGTTATGAGTTTTGTGAAACATTTTTGTTTAGCAAAATCCATAACTACTGCTCTCAGATGGCGGTATGGATTGCGCTGGTATAGGCTGTAACGCAAGCTTTTTAGCCTAAACGCACAACCTGTAATACCGGCGCTATGAAAATCCCACATTTTTGAGTGCGGAATAGACATTGCGTTACAGGCTAAAATGCTTGCAGTATAGCTATACCAACACGACTCGTAATATGCGCTCCTGACCATTACGCTGGAATAATCAAAATCCCAAAAAGGAACAGCACCATCAAGGAAATAGTATAAAATCTTCTTTATTGGGACATAACCAAACACAGCAACACGACGTTTCGATCAAATGACCTTAATCATGTGTTATAAAACAAAGACCTTCAACCACTCCTTTTATATCTAACTAGGGGGAGGTGTCTATTACCTTTTCAGGTGTGTTTTAAACCTTCAGTTATAAAAAATGTATTCAGCTCCATCTAGTGGTTATAGAGGGTCATTATCCATATTACATATGACTTAGAATTTCACAATCACAAAAAGTGTTAACAAATCTTAATGAGCTTATCTGTACATTAAAAGCAAATTATTTTTTATGTAAAAATATATACATATGTGAATAAATACCATGCATTAATTGTAACACAACCCATTTCAAAAATAATTTCAACAGCAATATAAATACTATTTCTTTCATGTAATTAGCAAGAGTCCATGAGCTAGTGACGTATGGGATATACATTCCTACCAGGAGGGGCAAAGTTTCCCAAACCTCAAAATGCCTATAAATACACCCCTCACCACACCCACAATTCAGTTTTACAAACTTTGCCTCCGATGGAGGTGGTGAAGTAAGTTTGTGCTAGATTCTACGTTGATATGCGCTCCGCAGCAAGTTGGAGCCCGGTTTTCCTCTCAGCGTGCAGTGAATGTCAGAGGGATGTGAGGAGAGTATTGCCTATTTGAATGCAGTGATCTCCTTCTAAGGGGTCTATTTCATAGGTTCTCTGTTATCGGTCGTAGAGATTCATCTCTTACCTCCCTTTTCAGATCGACGATATACTCTTATATATACCATTACCTCTGCTGATTCTCGTTTCAGTACTGGTTTGGCTATCTGCTATATGTAGATGAGTGTCCTGGGGTAAGTAAGTCTTATTTTCTGTGACACTCCAAGCTATGGTTGGGCACTTTGTTTATAAAGTTCTAAATATATGTATTCAAACATTTATTTGCCTTGACTCAGAATGTTCAACTTTCCTTATTTTCAGACAGTCAGTTTCATATTTGGGATAATGCATTTTGATTTGACCATTTTTTCTTACCTTAAAATTTGACTTTTTCCCTGTGGGCTGTTAGGCTCGCGGGGGCTGAAAATGCTTTATTTTATGGCGTCATTTTTGGCGCCAAAAAGCATTTAGGCGCCAAATAATGTGGGCGTCTTATTTGGCGCGAAAAAATATGGGCGTCGCTTTTGTCTCCACATTATTTAAGTCTCATTTTTTATTGCTTCTGGTTGCTAGAAGCTTGTTCTTTGGCATTCTTTCCCATTCCTGAAACTGTCATTTAAGGAATTTGATCAATTTTGCTTTATATGTTGTTTTTTCTCTTACATATTGCAAGATGTCTCACGTTGCATCTGAGCCAGAAGATACTACAGGAAAATCGCTGTCAAGTGCTGAATCTACCAAAGCTAAGTGTATCTGCTGTAAACTTTTGGTAGCTATTTCTCCAGCTGTTGTTTGTATTGATTGTCATGACAAACTTGTTAAAACAGATAATATTTCCTTTAGTAAAGTACCATTGCCTGTTGCAGTTCCCTCAACATCTAAGGTGCAGAATGTTCCTGATAATATAAGAGATTTTGTTTCTGAATCCATAAAGAAGGCTATGTCTGTTATTTCTCCTTCTAGTAAACGTAAAAAATCTTTTAAAACTTCTCTCCCTACAGATGAATTTTTAAATGAACATCATCATTCTGATTCTGATGACTCCTCTGGTTCAGAGGATTCTGTCTCTGAGGTTGATGCTGATAAATCTTCATATTTATTTAAAATGGAATTTATTCGTTCTTTACTTAAAGAAGTTCTAATTGCTTTAGAAATAGAGGATTCTAGTCCTCTTGATACTAATTCTAAACGTTTAGATAAGGTATTTAAAGCTCCTGTGGTTATTCCAGAAGTTTTTCCTGTTCCTAATGCTATTTCTGCAGTAATTTCCAAAGAATGGGATAAATTGGGTAATTCATTTACTCCTTCTAAACGTTTTAAGCATTTATATCCTGTGCCGTCTGACAGATTAGAATTTTGGGACAAAATCCCTAAAGTTGATGGGGCTATTTCTACCCTTGCTAAACGTACTACTATTCCTACGTCAGATGGTACTTCGTTTAAGGATCCTCTAGATAGGAAAATTGAGTCCTTTCTAAGAAAAGCTTATCTGTGTTCAGGTAATCTTCTTAGACCTGCTATATCTTTGGCTGATGTTGCTGCAGCTTCAACTTTTTGGTTGGAAACTTTAGCGCAACAAGTAACACATCGTGATTCTCAGTTGGATTCCATCATTTCAACTGTTACTGGTGGGAAAGGAACTTTTTTACCACAGGATAAAAAATCTAAAGGTAAAAGTAGAGCTTAAATCCAAGCCAGCTAGAAAGGCAAAGCCTGCTTCTAAGTCCACATGAAGGTGCGGCCCTCATTCCAGCTCAGCTGGTAGGGGGCAGGTTACGTTTTTTCAAGGAAATTTGGATCAATTCTGTTCACAATCTTTGGATTCAGAACATTGTTTCAGAAGGGTACAGAATTGGTTTCAAGATAAGACCTCCTGCAAAGAGATTTTTTCTTTCCCGTGTCCCAGTAAATCCAGTAAAAGCTCAAGCATTTCTGAAATGTGTTTCAGATCTAGAGTTGACTGGAGTAATTATGCCAGTTCCAGTTCAGGAACAGGGGATGGGGTTTTATTCAAATCTCTTCATTGTACCAAAGAAGGAGAATTCCTTCAGACCAGTTCTGGATCTAAAAATATTGAATCGTTATGTAAGGATACCAACGTTCAAAATGGTAACTATAAGGACTATCTTGCCTTTTGTTCTGCAAGGGAATTATATGTCCACAATAGATTTACAGGATGCATATCTGCATATTCCGATTCATCCAGATCATTTTCAGTTCCTGAGATTCTCTTTTCTGGACAAGCATTACCAGTTTGTGGCTCTGCCGTTTGGCCTAGCTACAGCTCCAAGAATTTTTACAAAGGTTCTCGGTGCCCTTCTGTCTGTAATCAGAGAACAGGGTATTGTGGTATTTCCTTATTTGGACGATATCTTGGTACTTGCTCAGTCTTTACATTTAGCAGAATCTCATACGAATCGACTTGTGTTGTTTCTTCAAGATCATGGTTGGAGGATCAATTTACCAAAAAGTTCTTTGATTCCTCAGACAAGGGTAACCTTTCTGGGTTTCCAGATGGATTCAGTGTCCATGACTCTGTCTTTAACAGACAAGAGACGTCTAAAATTGATTGCAGCTTGTCGAAACCTTCAGTCACAATCATTCCCTTCGGTAGCCTTATGCATGGAAATTCTAGGTCTTATGACTGCTGCATCGGACGCGATCCCCTTTGCTCGTTTTCACATGTGACCTCTTCAGCTCTGTATGCTGAAGCAATGGTGCAAGGATTACACGAAGATATCTCAAACAATATCTTTAAAACCGATTGTTCGGCACTCTCTAACATGGTGGACAGATCACCATCGTTTAATTCAGGGGGCTTCTTTTGTGCTTCCGACCTGGACTGTAATTTCAACAGATGCAAGTCTCACGGGTTGGGGAGCTGTGTGGGGATCTCTGATGGCACAGGGAGTTTGGGAATCTCAGGAGGTGAGATTACCTATCAATATCTTGGAACTCCATGCAATTTTCAGAGCTCTTCAGTTTTGGCCTCTTCTGAAGAGAGAATCGTTCATTTGTTTTCAGACAGACAATGTCACAACTGTGGCATACATCAATCATCAAGGAGGGACTCACAGTCCTCTGGATATGAAAGAAGTATCTCGAATTTTGGTTTGGGCGGAATCCAGCTCCTGTCTAATCTCTGCGGTTCATATCCCAGGTGTAGACAATTGGGAAGCGGATTATCTAAGTCGCCAAATGTTGCATCCGGGCGAATGGTCTCTTCACCCAGAGGTATTTCTTCAGATTGTTCAAATGTGGGAACTTCCAGAAATAGATCTGATGGCGTCCCATCTAAACAAGAAACTTCCCAGGTATCTGTCCAGATCCCGGGATCCTCAGGCGGAGGCAGTGGATGCATTATCACTTCCTTGGAAGTATCATCCTGCCTATATCTTTCCGCCTCTAGTTCTTCTTCCAAGAGTGATCTCCAAGATTCTGAAGGAATGCTCGTTTGTTCTGCTGGTAGCTCCAGCATGGCCTCACAGGTTTTGGTATGCGGATCTTGTCCGGATGGCCTCTTGCCAACCGTGGACTCTTCCGTTAAGACCAGACCTTCTATCACAAGGTCCTTTTTTCCATCAGGATCTGAAATCCTTAAATTTAAAGGTATGGAGATTGAACGCTTGATTCTTGGTCAAAGAGGTTTCTCTGACTCCGTGATTAATACTATGTTACAGGCTCGTAAATCTGTATCTCGAGAGATATATTATAGAGTCTGGAAGACTTATATTTCTTGGTGTCTTTCTCATCATTTTTCTTGGCATTCTTTTAGAATACCGAGAATTTTACAGTTTCTTCAGGATGGTTTAGATAAGGGTTTGTCCGCAAGTTCTTTGAAAGGACAAATCTCTGCTCTTTCTGTTCTTTTTCACAGAAAGATTGCTATTCTTCCTGATATTCATTGTTTTGTACAAGCTTTGGTTCGTATAAAACCTGTCATTAAGTCAATTTCTCCTCCTTGGAGTTTGAATTTGGTTCTGGGAGCTCTTCAAGCTCCTCCGTTTGAACCTATGCATTCATTGGACATTAAATTACTTTCTTGGAAAGTTTTGTTCCTTTTGGCCATCTCTTCTGCTAGAAGAGTTTCTGAATTATCTGCTCTTTCTTGTGAGTCTCCTTTTCTGATTTTTCATCAGGATAAGGCGGTGTTGCGAACTTCTTTTGAATTTTTACCTAAAGTTGTGAATTCCAACAACATTAGTAGAGAAATTGTGGTTCCTTCATTATGTCCTAATCCTAAGAATTCTAAGGAGAAATCGTTGCATTCTTTGGATGTTGTTAGAGCTTTGAAATATTATGTTGGAGCTACGAAATCTTTCCGTAAGACTTCTAGTCTATTTGTTATCTTTTCCGGTTCTAGGAAAGGCCAGAAAGCTTCTGCCATTTCTTTGGCATCTTGGTTGAAATCTTTAATTCATCTTGCCTATGTTGAGTCGGGTAAAATTCCGCCTCAGAGAATTACAGCTCATTCTACTAGGTCAGTATCTACTTCCTGGGCGTTTAGGAATGAAGCTTCGGTTGACCAGATCTGCAAAGCAGCAACTTGGTCCTCTTTGCATACTTTTACTAAATTCTACCATTTTGATGTATTTTCTTCTTCTGAAGCAGTTTTTGGTAGAAAAGTACTTCAGGCAGCGGTTTCAGTTTGAATCTTCTGCTTATGTTTTTCGTTAAACTTTATTTTGGGTGTGGATTATTTTCAGCAGGAATTGGCTGTCTTTATTTTATCCCTCCCTCTCTAGTGACTCTTGTGTGGAAAGATCCACATCTTGGGTAGTCATTATCCCATACGTCACTAGCTCATGGACTCTTGCTAATTACATGAAAGAAAACATAATTTATGTAAGAACTTACCTGATAAATTCATTTCTTTCATATTAGCAAGAGTCCATGAGGCCCGCCCTTTTTTTGTGGTGGTTATGATTTTGTATAAAGCACAATTATTCCAATTCCTTATTTTATATGCTTTCGCACTTTTTTATCACCCCACTTCTTGGCTATTCGTTAAACTGAATTGTGGGTGTGGTGAGGGGTGTATTTATAGGCATTTTGAGGTTTGGGAAACTTTGCCCCTCCTGGTAGGAATGTATATCCCATACGTCACTAGCTCATGGACTCTTGCTAATATGAAAGAAATGAATTTATCAGGTAAGTTCTTACATAAATTATGTTATCTAAAGGCTATATATGAATTTAGTTTACAATGTAATATTCCAATCTATTTCCTTATTCATTCCAAAAGGTATAAGAGATTGGAGGGTGTAGATCCAAAAAGTTTCTCTACATTTCAGCAATTTCTGTCTATCACCTCCTCTTCTATGTCTCTGTTCTGTTACCTGTTCTATTACCTGGAATCTTAGTTGGGAAATATTATGCCCTGCAGTTAGAAAATGATTGGAGACAGGAGCCTCTTTATTACCACGGCGTATGTTTGATTTGTGTTCATTTTAGATATGTGCATGATGGAAAAATTTGGTTCGGTTCGGATCGATTCGGAGGTTTTCGAATTTCGTTTCGTATCGATTCGAATTCGGAAAACTTTGAATGAATTTGTTTCGGATTCGTTTCGGATTCATTCGGATTCGAAAAAATTCGGCTGGATTGGGTTCGATTCGGTTTGGAAATTCAGAATTTCGGTATGTGTGCTGTGTATTAGACTAGTATTATGTACTGTATATTAGGTGTAACCCATAGCAGAGTGATATAACCTAATATACTGTACAATACTAGTGTAATCCATGTCCATCCGAATTTACCGAATAAATCCGAACTAATTCGGATTTATTCGGTAAATTCGGCAGTATTTTAATTCAGAAATTTGATTCGATCCGAATCTACGAATTTGCAGAATTTTCCGAATTTCCGAATCGAACCAAACAGAATTGCACATGTCTAGTTCATTTATCCTATCTCTTATCCTCCTAGTGGACTCTCCAATGTAGATTTTGGAACAAGGACATTTGACCAAATAAATGATATAGTCAGAATTACAAGTTAAGAAACCTGGTATTTTGTATTTTCTTCCATTCAGTGGATGGACAAAACAATCTCCTTTTATTATGTTATTGCAGTTGCAACATCCTAAACAGGAGAAGCAACCTAATTTAGGGGTAGAAAATACAGATTGAGTATTTCTTTTGTTTGAACCAACATCTGCTTTGATCAATATGTCTCTAATATTCTTACATCGCCTATAAGCAGGCATAAGTATCTCTTGGAACTCTACAATATTAGGATTCAAATCCTTAAGAATGGACCAATGTCTTTTAATGAACTTAATAACTTTACCACTTAAAGGACTAAACCTGGATACAAAAATCATACGCTTATTTTTAAATTTTTCCTGTCTATGTAGAAAAGATCCTGGAAAAGAAAATAATTGCAGTAGAGAACTAACTGTAGTAATTCAAGAATGAACTCACATTGAAAACTATTAAATGTACCACTAGTAACTACTAGTTTTCAATGTGAGTTCATTCTTGAATTACTACAGTTAGTTCTCTACTGCAATTATTTCCTTTCCAGGATCTTTTCTAAATACAATGCCAGGGTACTGCAATGGGGTCTAATGTCGCCCCCACATATGCCAATGTCTTTATGAATGTCTATGAAGAGAGGTTTGTGTACACTCAGAGAGCGTTCCTGGAATATGGAATATGCTGGTTTAGATACATAGATGACATTTTTGGCATATGGGGGGGGGGGGCATTGACTCCTTGCAGGCCTTTGTAGCTGATTTTAATATCTCTACTAGATATATTAAACTAAAATTGGTGAGCAATGAAGAATCTATTGATTTTCTTGACACTACAATTTACAAGATAGGTAGGGACTTAAAGCTTGATCTATACAGGAAAGATAGAGATAGAAATAGCTTTTTAAAATATGAAAGTGCTCACTATCCACCTTTAATTAATAGTCTCCCTAAAAGTCAGTTGTTACGAGTCAAGAAGATTGTATCTGATGATCAGCTAGCTCACACTAGATTGAAAGAAATGGGTGATTTATTTGTACAGAGAGGTTACCCAGAGCCATTGATTGAGCAATATATAAAAGAAATTGATACTATATCGAGACAAACTATTCTGAAGGGAGAATATAATAAGAACAAGAACAGGAAAAAGTTAAAAATAAGCGTATGATTTTTGTATCCAGGTTTAGTCCTTTAAGTGGTAAAGTTATTAAGATCATTAAAAGACATTGGTCCATTCTTAAGGATTTGAATCCTAATATTGTAGAGTTCCAAGAGATACCTATGCCTGCTTATAGGCAATGTAAGAATATTAGAGACATATTGATCAAAGCAGATGTTGGTTCAAACAAAAGAAATACTCAATCTGTATTTTCTACCCCTAAATTAGGTTGCTTCCCCTGTTTAGGATGTCGCAACTGCAATAGCATAATAAAAGGAGATAGTTTTGTCCATCCACTGAATGGAAGAAAATACAAAATACCAGGTTTCTTTACTTGTAATTCTGACTATATCATTTATTTGGTCAAATGTCCTTGTTCCAAAATCTACATTGGAGAGTCCACTAGGAGGATAAGAGATAGGATAAATAAACACAAATCACACATACGCCGTGGGTAATAAAGAGGCTCCTGTCTCCAATCATTTTCTAGCTGCAGGGCATAATATTTCCCAACTAAGATTCCAGGTAATATAACAGGTAAAGAGACCTAGAAGAGGAGGTGATAGACAGAAATTGCTGAAATGTAGAGAAACTTTTTGATCTACACCCTCCAATCTCTTATACCCTTTGGAATGAATAAGGAAATAGATTGGAATATTACATTGTAAACTAAATTCATATATAGCCTTTAGATATAGTATTTATATTGCTGTTGAAATTATTTTTGAAATGGGTTGTGTTACAATTAATGCATGGTATTTATTCACATATGTATATATTTTTACATAAAAAATAATTTGCTTTTAATGTACAGATACGCTCATTAAGATTTGTTAACACTTTTGTGATTGTGAAATTCTAAGTCATATGTAATATGGATAATGACCCTCTATAACCACTAGATGGAGCTGAATACATTTTTTATAACTGAAGGTTTAAAACACACCTGAAAAGGTAATAGACACCTCCCCCTAGTTGGGTATAAAAGGAGTGGTTGAAGGTCTTTGTTTTATAACACATGATTAAGGTCATTTGACCGAAACGTGTTGCTGTGTTTGGTTATGTCCCAATAAAGAAGATTTTATACTATTTCCTTGATGGTGCTGTTCCTTTTTTGGATTTTGATGATTATTTAAAGGGACAGTCAAGTCCAAAAAAAACCTTCATGATTTAAATAGGGCATGCAATTTTAAACAACTTCCCAATTTACTTTTATCACAAATTTTGCTTTATTCTCTTGGTATTCTTAGTTGAAAGCTAAACCTAGGAGGTTCATATGCTAATTTCTTAGACCTTGATGACTGCTTCTAATCTGAATACATTTTGACCACTAGAGGGCATTAGTTCACATGTTTCATATAGATAACATTGAGCTCATGCACGTAAAGTGACCTAGGAGTGAGCACTGATTGGCTAAACTGCATGTTTGTCAAAATAACTGAAATAAGGGGGCAGTCAGCAGAGGCTTAGATACAAGATAATTACAGAGGTAAAACGTGTATTATTATAACTGTGTTGGATATGCAAAACTGGGGAATGGGTAATAAAAGGATTATCTTTCTTTTTAAACAACAAAAATTCTGGTGTTGACTGTCCCTTTAAGGTCTATGGTAGGACCCTGGAACGTGCACCTCTACATAGAGTGATGCTGTGTCCATTCTTTGGTGATTTCATTACGCTGGAATGTCCATTTTTTTCAGCGTTAAAAGCAGTACGGCAACACTTGTAATCTTGCCGAAAGTGCATAAATGTAATATATGGGAGTTTAGCAAGAAAATTAGCTTGAGATTACCAGCAAAAAGTTCAGAGTAAAGGGATATGATACCCAAATGTTGAAACACTTGAAAGTGATGGCAGCATAGCTGTAAAGAGCTGACTAGAAAATATCACCTGAACATCTCTACATAAAAAAGAAAGATATTTTAGCTCAGAATGTCCTATTCACACCCCATTGTAAAGGACTTTAAGCAGCCAATCAGTATGCCTGTCCCGGGACTTGCAAGGGAGCATGCCTCATGCAGACTCATGTTATTTCCCTATTCAGTTTAAGGAATTTTACTATGAAATCTTATGAGATTACAGTAAAACAGTTCATGACCTCAGCACTGCTGATGCTAATTGGCTGTTGTTCATTTATTCCTTTTTTTTTTAAAACCAGCAGCTGGGCAGTATCTGAAAGATAATATTTTACAGAACACTTACTCTGGTTAGCTGAGGAAATTTTGAGGAAAAATATCTTCCTTTTTTACATAGAGATGTTCAGGTGATATTTTCCTGTCAGCTTTTTAAAGTTTTGCTGCATCACTTTCAAGTGATTTAGCATATGAGTATTATATCCCTTTAAAGTGCATTTTTAATATGAGCATTTTTGTAATGCACTTTAAAAAAAAATGCTTCTCATAAAAGCTATCACTTTTTTCAGTGAAAGCTTCCACTGTGCACGGAGCATATATACATATGCCCCATGCACCTGTATTCAAACACTGTTCTGCTAAGAATGCAGATATTGGGGGGTAGTTATCAAGCCGTCTACTTTTCTGGCTTCGCCGGCCCAATACGCCCGCCTAAGCTCGCCTCACATCGCCGCCGCGGACCTGAAAAAATACGCCTAAGTTATCAAATAAAGCTGTCAAAAAGCCGCGGGGCGATGAGCAGCGGACTGTGAGAGTTATCACTCATCCGATCTCGCTGCCCTTCGGCTTTTTCCCAGCTTTATTGCTAGCCTGTCACTAAGCACTCACACTAAACTACACTGTTCTACCCCCTATACCGGCGCCCCCGGAGCCTCCCGCAACTCAATAAAGTTACTAACCCCTAAACCGCCGCTCCTAGACCCTGCCGCAACTCTTATAAATGTATTAACCCCTAAACCGCCGCTCCTAGACCCTGCCGCAACTCTTATAAATGTATTAACCCCTAAACCGCCGCTCCCGGACACCGCTGCCACCTACAGTATACCTAGTAACCCCTATCCTGCCCCCCCTACACCGTCGCCCTCTATTATAAAATTATTAACCCCTATCCTGCTGATCCCGCACCTCTTCGCAATTAAATAAATAGTTTAACCCCTAAACTGCCGCTCCCTGAACCCGCCACAACCTATATTAAACCTATTAACCCCTATCCTGCCCCCCCTACACCGTCGCCACCTATAATAAATTTATTAACCCCTAATCTGCCCCCCACTACACCGCCGCCACTGTAATAAAATTATTAACCCCTAAACCTAAGTCTAACCCTAACCCCCCCTAACTTAAATATTAATTAAATAAATCTAAATAAATTAACTCTTATTAACTAAATGAATCCTATTTAAAACTAAATACTTACCTTTAAAATAAACCGTAATATAGCTACAATATAAATAATAATTATATTCTAGCTATCTTAGGATTTATATTTATTTTACAGGTACCTTTCAATTTATTTTAACTAGGTACAATAGCTATTAAATAGTTATTAACTATTTAATAGCTTACCTAGCTAAAATAAAGAGAAATGTACCTGTTAAATAAATCCTAACCTAAGTTACAATTACACCTAACACTACACTATACTTTAATAAATTATTCCTATTTAAAAATACTTACCTGTAAAATAAACCCGAAGATAGCTACAATGTAATTAATAATTATATTGTAGCTATCTTAGGATTTATATTTATTTTACAGGTAACTTTGTATTTATTTTAGCTAGTTAGAATAGTTATCAAATAGTTATTAACTATTTAATAACTGCCTAGCTAAAAGAAATACAAAATTACCTGTAAAATAAATCCTAACTTAAGTTACAATTAAACCTAATACTACACTATCATTAAATTAATTAAATAAACTACCTACAAATAACTACAATTAAATACAATTACATAAACTAACTAAAGTACAACAAATAAAAAAAGCTAAGTTACAAAAAATAAAAAAATAAGTTACAAACATGTTAAAAATATTACAACAATTTTAAGCTACTTACACCTAATCTAAGCCCCCTAATAAAATAACAAACCCACCCAAAATAAAAAAATGCCCTACCCTATTCTAAATTAAATACATTTCAAAGCTCTTTTACCTTACCAGCCCTTAAAAGGGCCATTTGTGGGGGCATGCCCCAAAGAAAACAGCTCTTTTGCCTGTAAAAGAAAAATACAACCCCCCCAACATTAAAACCCACCACCCACATACCCCTAATCTAACCCAAACCCCCCTTACAAAAACCTAACACTAATCCCCTGAAGATCATTCTACCTTTAGTTGTCTTCACTCAGCCGAGCCACCGATGGAACTGAAGAGGACATCCGGAGCGGAAGAAGTTAATTCTCCAAGCGGCGCTGAAGAAATCTTCCATCCGATGAAGTCATCATCCAGGCGGCGCTGAAGAAAAGTCTTCGATCCGGCCGATGTCATCTTCAAAGAGGCGCTGAAGAGGTCTTCTATCCGGGCGAAGTCATCTTCCAAGCTGGGTCTTGAATCTTCCTTCTGCCGACGCGGAACCACCTTCTTCACCGACGGACTACGACGAATGACGGCTCCTTTAAGGGACGTCATCCAAGATGGCGTCCCCTCAATTCCGATTGGCTGATAGGATTCTATCAGCCAATCGGAATTAAGGTAGGAAAAATCTGATTGGCTGATGGAATCAGCCAATCAGATTGAGCTCGCATTCTATTGGCTGTTCCGATCAGCCAATAGAATGCGAGCTCAATCTGAATGGCTGATTGGATCAGCCAATCGGATTGAACTTGAATCTGATTGGCTGATTCCATCAGCCAATCAGATTTTTCCTACCTTAATTCCGATTGGCTGATAGAATCCTAAAGGTAAGTATTTAGTTTTAAATAGGATTCATTTAGTTAATAAGAGTTAATTTATTTAGATTTATTTAATTAATATTTAAGTTAGGGGGGCGTTAGGGTTAGGGTTAGACTTAGGTTTAGGGGTTAATAATTTTATTACAGTGGCGGCGGCGTAGTGGGGGGCAGGATAGGGGTTAATAAATTTATTATAGGTGGCGACGGTGTAGGGGGGGGCAGATTAGGGGTTAATAAATTTATTATAGGTGGCGACGGTGTAGGGGGGGCAGGATAGGGGTTAATAAATTTATTATAGGTGGCGACGGTGTAGGGGGGGCAGATTAGGGGTTAATACATTTAATATAGGTTGCGGCGGGTTCAGGGAGCGGCGGTTTAGGGGTTAATACATTTATTATAGTTGCGGTGGGCTCCAGGAGCAGCGGTTTAGGGGTTAATATGTATAGAGTAGCTTGCGGTGGGCTCCGGGAGCGGCGGTTTAGGGGGTAATAACTTTATTTAGTTGCGGCTGTGTAGGGGGGGACAGATTAGTGGTGTTTAGACTCGGGGTACATGTTAGGGTGTTAGGTGTAGACAGCTCCCATAGAAATCAATGGGATGTCTGTCAGCAGCGAACTTGTACTTTCGCTATGGTCAGACTCCCATTGATTCCTATGGGATCCGCCGCCTCCAGGGGTGGCGGATTGAAAACCAGGTACGCTGGGCCGTCAAAGTGCCGAGCGTACCTGCTAGTTTTTTGATAACTAGCAAAAGTAGTGAATGTGTGCGGAACATCTGGAGTGACGTAAGAATCGATCTGTGTCGGACTGAGTCCGGCGGATCGATGCTTACGTCACAAAATTCTACTTTTGCCGGTCTTGAGCCTTTGATAACTAAGGCGTATCAGTCTCGCCACAAATACGATGCGGAATTCCAGCGTATTTGAGGTTGACGGCTTGATAACTATGCCCCATTGTGTCAGTGATGACTCACTCATCATTCTGATATATACATTACATTGCTAGTTCTCTGAGCAAGCAAAGTATTTCAATGCTAGTGCATGAGGCATATGCAGATATGCTCCATGTACAATAAAAGTTGTCACTAAAACACTTATAGCATTTATTAGAAGCATTTTTGCTAATACATATCCAGTTAAATATTTTGAGTTTTGTCATAAGATATCACTTTATCAAAGATAACAATCAGATGAAAAAAATAATCTAACCACCCGTCAGAACTCATCTCTCCACCTTAACTGTCTGACATCTGATATTCTGTAATTCCACCTTAACTATGAAGCCGCACCTTTTTAACTTACTTAAACCTTTTCCTGAGGGCAGACAGGTGCTTAGTTAATGAGTTTAGTAGCTGAGATAACACTGCATATTGTGCTCTTTGGATTATCCTTTTGTTGCAACAGGATTTAATTCAGAATATCGTTTTGAACTTTTGTTTTGCTTGTGCAAATCTTTCTTCACTCCTGAAACTACCTGCTACACTGGATTTTACTACTTACTAACAGCGCAACTAATTCTATCAGTACCGGGAGATTCTGTGTTTCCTCTGCAGCAGCTGACGTCACCTGCTTTGCTCTCAGCACCGCTAACACCGCTCTCACTCTACGATCAGCTGAGGGTTCCCTGAAGACGCAGCTCCTCGGTTCTAACCGTTCACACGCTGCCTGAGGATTTCTCTTCTGTTCTAATCAGACAGATCAGCTGTTACAACGGACAGCTAAACACCACTCTCCGGTAAGAGTGAAACAGTGACTGAATGGTTCCTGGTTATTCAAACTCCTACCTAATTTAATTAACCCCTTGGGTTCCAGTTTTCTCTAACAGCTGATTCTGTAAGAGACTGCTCCAGGTTTTAACCTGTGTCACTCTGTTCTTTTCAAGATATAATAAATCACTCCAAGCCATATGCTTCTCTTCTACATATGATAAGCAGGTGCTGAGTGAAACATTCCATCTAGATCTGCAGTTGAAGATCCATATACATTTAACTTGCCATACTTTCCTGTCAGTTACTTACAGATTAACTAAGCCCAAATAATGGATCCAGTGGATCTACCTCAAGTTGTTTATGGATTATCTCAGTGGGTAGACCATCTCGGTCAGGCTCTAAGTAATCTTCAAGTTGAAAATGAAACGTTAAGGAAGGTCATCAAGGACTCCCTATCCGCTAAAGTGGTACCACCTGATGCATGCCCAGAGCCACAGATATCCCCTCCTGATCTATTTTCAGGGGACAGACGTATGTATAGACAGTTCAGGAATGCCTGTCTACTTATGTTCACTTTAAAGCCAAAGACCTATCAGAATGATAAAATAAAGGTGCTCACGGTAATATCTTACCTCAGAGGGGAGCCAAGAATTTGGGCAGATTCATTTTATGAAAACAACAACCCTATCATCAACTCCTTAAATGATTTTCTGATTGCCATGGATGAGTTATATCTGGACACCAATTCGCAGTTAACTGCAGAAACAAAGATGAGGGCTTTGAAACAGGGCACCAGATCAGTTGAATTATATATAACTGATTTTAAGCAGTTTGCTACAGATTCCCAATGGAATCGCATAGCCCTAAAAAATCAGTTTAGGTTAGGTCTCTCTGATCAAGTAAAAGACAAGTTAGCTCGAGTGGAACTACCTGACAGCCTGGAAGCGTTAATGAGACTGTCCATTCAAATAGACCGGAGACTACGGGAGAGGAAGAGCGAACGCCACTGCTCAGAACCTACGTATAAAAGCACCTCTGCACCTAACCAATCCCTCAGCAGTGCTGCTGCCCCTCAAGAACCGATGGAGATAGGCATGTTAAGGGGTCCTCTATCTTTGGAGGAGAAGCAAAGAAGGAAGGCCCAGGCACTGTGTCTGTATTGCGCTAATCCAGCACACACTGTAAAAGACTGCCCTGTACTGCAGAGAAATAAAAAGAGTAAGTACATTATGACCAATACTATGCCTCATATTCAATATAACCCAGTTTACTGTACCATCTCTCTCTCTTTGCAGTGGGACCGTAAGCGTTCGACTATAGAGGCTATAATCGACACTGGGGCTTATGGGGCTTATATTGATTTGGAGTATGTGAATGTTAATAAAATCCCACTTGAAAAAAAGTCTGTTCCTGTGTCTATCAGAGTGGTTGATGGGTCTTACATATCAAGCGGTCCTATCACCCATCACACAATCCCTCTATTAGTTATTACTCAGGACAATCATCATGAGTACTTACAATTTGATGTACTTCCTTCTCCACTCTTTCCCGTAGTTTTAGGTATGCAGTGGATAAGACTACACGAGCCCAACAAAGAGTGGAAAACATTAAAACTCACATTAGATTCCACACATTGCCGTAAGTTATGTTATAATGACATACATACTCTACATAGTACAGAAGAAACTACAGTCATCCCTAGGGTTTATGCTCAATATGCAGAAGTCTTCAGCAAAAGAGAGGCTGAGAACTTACCTCCGCATCAGAGTTACGATTGTCCCATTGATTTAATACCGGGATCTAGCGTCCCATATGGACATCTATACCCATTGAGCCAGCCCGAATTAAGTCATTTAAAGTCCTATCTTGATGATAATTTGAAGAAGGGGTTTATCAGACCTTCTGTTTCCCCTGCCGGAGCCGGCATGTTCTTTGTGACGAACAAAGATCAGACTTTAAGGCCAATTATTGACTATAGGGAGCTTAATAAAATTACTGTGAAGAATTGTTACCCTCTCCCCCGATCCCCAAACTTATAGAGTGTTTACATCAAGCTAAGATCTATACGAAGCTCGATCTCAGGGGGGCATACAACCTCATACGCATAAGAGAGGGAGATGAGTGGTTGACAGCATTTAGAACGAGATATGGGTTATATGAGTATTTGGTAATGCCTTTTGGTCTGTGTAACGCTCCGGCAACGTTCCAGCATTTTGTCAATGATGTTTTCAGGGATCTTCTTGACATATGTGTGATAGTTTATCTCGATGACATTTTAATATACTCCCAAAACTTGGAGGATCACATTAAACACATCACATGAGTACTATCAAGATTACAAATACATTGATTATATGCCAAGGCAGAAAAATGCCTTTTCCATACAGAAAAGATTTCCTTTTTGGGATATGATATATCCCCAGAGGGAATACAGATGCAGGATAACAAGGTGGAAGCGGTAAAAGATTGGCCAACTCCTTCTAACCGTAAGGAGCTTCAACGCTTCCTCGGGTTTAGTAACTATTATAGGAAATTTATCAAAGGTTATTCCGCTATCGCTAAACCCCTAACTGCCCTTACGGGCTGCACAACACCCTTTTTGTGGAATCCATCAGCGGCTCAAGCCTTTCTCACGTTGAAAACTGCGTTCACCTCTGCTCCGATACTCCGACATCCAAATCCGGAGTTGCAATACTTTTTAGAAGTGGATTCTTCGGATTACGCTTTAGGTTCAGTTTTATCCCAGAGAGAAGACTTGAATCATCCTCTTCATCCAGTAGCGTTTTATTCTAAAGTTATGTCTCCTCCGGAGATCAACTACCCAATAGGAGAGAAAGAGTTGTTATCCATTAAAAGATCATTTGAGCATTGGAGACATCTTTTAGAAGGAACACAATTACCCATCATAGTATATACAGATCATAAAAATCTGGAATTTCTCCAAAAGAACAAGACACTCTCTGCCAGACAGGTTCGCTGGAGTCTATATTTCAGCAGATTCCATTTTCAGATCATATACAGACCCGCTTCAAGGAATGGTAAGGCTGACACCTTATCCCGGAAGGACCCAAAGCCAGTAAATGACCAAAACCCAAAGGAAATCATACCACATGATAGATACATTGGTATCACCTCAACTTTCGCCTCTAAACTCAAAGAGGCCTTGGTCCAAAACTTGAATACTCCATCACAACTCCATACCGCTTCAGATGGTATAGGATACATCAAAGACAAGATTTATGTACCCCAGACTCTGAGACAGGAGTTAATCAAGGAACACCACAACTCTCCTCTTTCTGGCCATCCAGGAATTTCCAGGATGAAGGATTTGATAGCAAGGAACTATTGGTGGCCTAAGATGAACATGAGTATCAAGGAATACATACAAGATTGTACAATCTGTATTACATCGAAATCAGAAAGAAGACCCACATATGGGTTATTGATGCCTATACAAGTTCCTGATAAACCATGGACCCACCTGGGCATGGATTTTATAGTCGAATTGCCTCTCTCACTTGGAATGAACATGATATTGGTAGTTGTTGATTTGATGATAAAAATGGCCCATTTCATCCCATATCGGAAACTTCCAACCTCCGCAGGAACAGCCCAGTTATTCATAGATAATGTTCTGAAACTTCATGGCATACCAACCATTCTGACCACCGACAGGGGGACTCAGTTTACCTCCAGGTTTTGGAGGAATCTATGTCAGAAACTACAAATAAACCATAGGTACACCACAGCTTATCACCCACAGACGAACGGCCAAACAGAGCGTTTGAATCAATGGCTAGAACAGTACATTAGATCCTATTGTGCATTTCACCAAGAACACTGGATGAATTATTTATCAACCGCTGAGTTCGCTTACAACAACACACTCAACTCTTCATCTCGAATGACTCCCTTCTACGCCAACTATGGGTTCCATCCAAAAATGTCCTTTCTCACAACCACCAGCTCTCCAAGTCCCAAAATTGATGATATAGCTGATATGATGACACAAAATTTACAGCTACTCCAAAAACATTTGCAATCTGCTCAAAACGCCCAGAACAAATATTATGATCTGAGAAGAAGACCACCACCTTAATACGTAGTCGGTGACTGTGTATGGCTTTCGACCAAAAATTTGAGATTGCAAATCCCAAGCAAAAAATTAGCCAGTCTGTTCATAGGCCCGTTTCAGATTATATGAATCATCAATCAAAATGCAGTAGCACTTGAATTGCCTCCCTCTCTGGCCATCCACTCCACTTTCCACGTTTCTCTGATCAAACCAGCTACCTCCTCCAGCACATAGATTTTACCACCCAAGCCACCGATTCTGGATGCAGAAGAATACGAAGTAAAAGAATTACTTGATTCTCGGATTACTAAAGGTGAACTCCAGTACCTTGTCCGATGGAAGGGTTATCCACCAGATGAGGATACCTAGGAACCATCATCTCACGTGAATGCTCCAAGACTCGTTGCTCAGTTCCACAGGAGGAACCCCGATCGCCCCAGGCTGCAAGCAGGGCCGCCACTAGAAATTTTGGGGCCCCTGACTTAACCATTGATCAGGGCCCCCCCCCCTCCTTTGACATGTGCAATTTTTGACCAAGTGACTAAAACGTATATGCACTTTATTCTTAAGTGTCTATTTAAACTTGGAAATGTTGTAAAGGTAGTAACATACACTGAAACTTACACACACACACACTCACACATAAGGATTCACATATAGACACTCTAGCAAACACGCAAAGAAACTGAGAAACAGACACCCAAACAGACACTTAGCACTTGTTTACATTGACCTGACAAGTAATGAGGTAAACTACAGTTTTGTAAAAAAAGGAGATTTAGAAAACAAAATATGGAGTTCTTATTATCTTTTTGTAAAGGAAGATGCCAACTAAATGATGACAACAGCATGCAGTGGCTGAAAGGAAGGGCCCTGAACTGCCTAGACAATAATTTAAAGGTTAAATGGTAGATTGGTGACTTCCGGAAAGGTCTAATTAGTCTCAAAGTCTGTAGAAAGATGTGAATAATCAGTAGAAAGGTCAAAATGTCTCCATAAAAAGTAACAGACAATGGACACACACACACACACACAAACTCAAACTTGCACATACACCCAAGGAAACACCAACAGAGACAGCCTCAGAAAACACAGAAACACATACACACACAAAGACACCCACACAGAAAGACATACATATACACCCTCACTCAGACATCCACAGAAAACACACAAAGACATACACACACCCTCACAGAGACACCCACAGAAAATACACACCCTCACAGAGACATCCACAGAAAACACAGACATACATACACACACACACACACACACCCTCTCAGAGACATCCACAGAAAACAGACATACACACCCACCCTCACAGAGGCATCCAGAGAAAATACACAAAGACAAACACACACCCACCCTCACAGAGACACCCATAGAAAAAGCTCAAAGACATATGCACACACCCTCACAGACATCCGCAGAAAATGCACAAAGACATACACACCCACCCTCACAGAGATACCAACAGAAAAAAAAATACATACACACTCATAGAGACACAAACCAAAGCACAAAGACATAAACACAGACACCCACAGGAACAATCACAGGAGGAAACATTTATGCACCTTGCATCCCCTAAATCAACAGTGTGTGACATGCATGATAAAGAAAAATGCAGAAAATAAGAGATCACTTTTTAAAGAATCATATTTTTAAATGGGCAAACAAAAATAATTCTGTAAATTCAAAATTGTACATTAATTATCTGGGTAGATGGCTAGATGAAGAAAAGTACTGTTAAAAGGTTGACATATGTTTGTTTGATATTTTCCTCATTTTCCCCAACCAAGAGCACCACTTCAAATATAGTGTACAAATGTTCCTATCTGTCAGCTGTACTTGTGGATTTTGAAAATGCTGTACTCTATATGGTCTTGGTGGAACCATAAGCTGTGGTACTCATACCATTAGATCTGGTTAAATGCAGGATTTAAGCTTGTTGGTATGCATTTAAAAATTAAGTCAGCTGTAGAGTAAACTGAACAGTTTTAAGTTAACCTGTCTCATTTCCAACACTGAGCAATCTTAGTCTGAGAGTATAACATGTTATGCAGATGTAAAAATCTTAGATAAAATGCCTCCTTGTATCTGGAAAGTCCTTGCATAAAGGGGCAGTAAACTGGAATGTAATATATATCATTTGTGTATTGAGCGGGAAACATTTCTGCATGGTTTTAAATATAGAATTTCTACAGAATTTAAAATAATCATAAATACACTGCTGCTAAAAAAAATTTGTTTTTATGGACCCTTGGCCCCACCATACAACTACTACCACACTGAAGTTACAATCTTAAATTGCACAGATAAATAAAAAACATTTGCTAAGTAAGTCCTACCTCCTCTGCAAATGAAAGTGATCTGCCGTCTGACTCAGGCACACACTGTACAAACAAAGTGCCAAGTCTGTCTCACACTGTGCATAGTGGTTTAGTGCACACTCAGAAATCCTCTCAAATGCTAATACTTTACTCCTTGTAATAACATTTCCCATGCTCAATTAGCACTCTGCTGTAGTACCCACTGGTGGCTGCCAAAATGTAAAAAAAAATTTTTTTTTTTTTAGTTCTTGCCTCATGGGGCCCCCCTAGCCCATTGGCTTGCCAGAAGGGGGGTCATGTCAGAACTCATCTCTCCACCTTAACTGTCTGACATCTGATATTCTGTAATTCCACCTTAACTATGAAGCCGCACCTTTTTACCTTACTTAAATCTTTTCCTGAGGGCAGACAGGTGCTTAGTTAGTGAGTTTAGTAGCTGAGCTAACACTGCATATTGTGCTCTTTGGATTACCCTTTTGTTGCAACAGGATTTAATTCAGAATATCGTTTTGAACTTTTGTTTTGCTTGTGCAAATCTTTCTTCACTCCTTAAACTACCTGCTACACCGGATTTTACTACTTACTAACAGCGCAACTAATTCTATCAGTACCGGGAGATTCTGTGTTTCCTCTGCAGCAGCTGACGTCACCCGCTTTGCTCTCAGCACCGCTAACACCGCTCTCACTCTACGATCAGCTGAGGGTTCCCTGAAGACGCAGCTCCTCGGTTCTAACCGTTCACACGCTGCCTGAGGATTTCTCTTCTGTTCTAATCAGACAGATCAGCTGTTACAACGGACAGCTAAACACCACTCTCCTGTAAGAGTGAAACAGTGACTGAATGGTTCCTTGTTATTCAAACTCCTACCTAAATTAATTAACCCCTTAAGTTCCAGTTTTCTCTAACAGCTGATTCTGTAAGAGACTGCTCCAGGTTTTAACCTGTGTCACTCTGTTCTTTTCAAGATATAATAAATCACTCCAAGCCATATGCTTCTCTTCTACATATGATAAGCAAGTGCTGAGTGAAATATTCCATCTAGATCTGCAGTTGAAGATCCATATACATTTAACTTGCCATACGTTCCTGTCAGTTACTTACACCACCTCTTAGTATGAAGTGTATCTATTCATTATTTTTATCTTGTGAAGATACTCTAAACATTTATGGTAGATGATGCGAGAATGGGATGGAGATACTAGAAATGAACAGATAAAAAACAGACAGAAATTAAAGGTATATTATAGACTGTGAGATTGTTACATCAGTAACTCCTCTATGACTGTCCATAACTTGCCTCAACATAGGAAATAAATATGAGAACAGGCTTTTCATTATGGGGAAAGCTAGGTTATAAAATGGTGGTGAACGTCACTTTATGGAGACTAAAGGCCCATTGATCAGTTTGCCAGCATGGTGAGTAATCATGTAAAAGCTTTAGGGGCTTTTTTGAGCATTATATTGTAATGTAGGTGTATCTCCTTCACACTCAGAACACTGCACAGTGAGATAAAAAGCACTGGGGTAAATGTACATCTCTAAAATCCTTTTAGGGACTTCACAGTACTGACAAGACCTCATAGATAATCTCACCAGAGTGGAGAGCTTTGAATACATAATTATGTCTAAGCATGTATTTAGTGTTCAATAGCCCTTTAATAAATAAAGAGGAAGGAATGGATACAGAACAAATAATTAAACTTAAAAGGCTATTATAGTGGAAAAATGACTTGCTATAATTTGTTAGAGTTTGTAAATTTAGCACTAGCGACCCTTCAACTCTAAGAGGCCCATTTATCAAGCTCCGTATGGAACTTGTGGGCCCGTGTTTCTGGCTGCTTCAGAACCCTGTCCGTCTGCTCTGAGCAGGCAGACAGGAATCACCACTATTCAACCTGATCGAGTATGATCAGGTTGATTGACACCTCCCTGCTGGCGGTCCATTGGCCGCGAGTCTGCAGGGGGCGGCGTTGCACCAGCAGCTCTTGTGAGCTGCTGGTGCAATGCTGGATACATAGAGGGTATTGCTCTCCACATTCAGCGAGGTCTTGCAGACCTGATCCACACTGTCGGATCAGGTCCACAAGACCGTTGTTAAATAGGCCTCTAAGGGCTTAATGAACACAAACTCACCAGCATGCAAAGAGATCACACAATTTTTTTTTTAGCATCATATTGTAATATATATTGAGATATACAGCTCTCAAGCTACAACTTGATGGTACCGTTATCCACAATCATACCAGAGAGCTGACGCATTTCTTGCAATATTCAGTAATACTTTTGAATATTTTCTATTTCTTTTTAACTAAAACTATCTATTTAATAGATGCATTTAGTTATCAAATAGAATAAAATGGGTCCCAGAAGAACTAATTAAAAGCATGCAAGTCAGATTTCATTAGAAAATAGAGTCAATTAACTATATGGCTTAGAGTGGAGCTGCAGAATGTGCAATGTTTAAATGATGTGGTATAAATAAATAACTGATGCCTTTACTCATCCAGCACTGCTTTGTCAAATTATTCTATCAAGTTGCAGTTATATCACTTCACCATATAAATTCAATTTCCTTGCACTACCCAACAGGCTGAAAATGTTTGTTAATGATATTTAAATGGTATTTTTATTTGCATTTGAAACCATTTATAAGAATCCCCTGAGGAATCTATCCTCCTTTTTTCAATTAGTTTTTTTTTTTTTCCGGCAGCTGGGAAAACTGATATGTTCAAAGATGGATTGTTTAACCCAACATAGATACAGACGTAAAGAAAGTTTGATATTCATTAAATCAAAGTTTTAGATTAAGAGAGTGTGTTTGAGTATGTGATAGAGATAGCTTACTGGTTCATTTGTAGGCTCCAAGAGTATGTTATTTTTGCTTTGCTTTTAAAAGGGAAGCTGACAGAGGATATTGTATGTAAAAATTAAATCTGATTAATTAAACATACCTTAGACATTATTAAAGTAAATGTAAAGTTTCATGAATGAGTGCCCGGTTTTTAAAAGTACAATTAAAAACAGGGGCACTTTTATTCATTAAACTTTACATTGCAGTGTTTTTTTTTTTAAATACTTACCTCTTCTTTAGCAAACCCTGACCGGCGATCCTCCGCCCGCAGCTCCTCTGTATTTACCTCAGCAATGATGAAACCGGCTTCCTCCAATCATGGCGTTCACCCCAGGCAGAGCGTCCATCTTGTGAGGCCATGCCGTGATTGAAGGAAGCCGGTTTCGTCATTGAAGTGCTAAGTACAGAGGAGCTGCGGGCGGAGGATCGTGGTCTGTGTTTACTAAAGAATAAGGTAAGTATTTTAAAAAAAAAAAAAAAACGCTGCAATGTAAAGTTTCATGAATGAAAGTGCCCCTGTTTTTAATAGTATTTTTAAAAACCGGGCACTCATTCATGAAACTTTACATTCACTTTAACTTTTTTAAATTGAGCTTATATTTGCCTCATTTATGTCTATCGCAGTTAATAATTCACTCATTCCTGCCAGACACACATGCAAGAGTTATTATTCCTTTCTGTAGAGACAAGTTCTATATCCTTGAAACCATGGGAGATGCATGGCATCATGAAACCAAACATTCTTGGAAAATCCTAGACATTTAGGCCCAGATTACAAGTAAGTAAAAGAAGACAGCGCCTCATAGTGCAAATAAGTTCAATAAGCTGGAGTCACAAAAAGAGACAAACAGTTGTAGATATACTCACAAGAGTACTGGCACTCTTATGTAAAGAAGTGCGAATGGGCAGGCTGACGTTTTGTGCAGCAGTCAGTACGCTGATACAGAAAGCATCCAAACTTCCAAGGTGCAGCTGTGGGCTCTCCTCCACGGATGGAAGGGAATCGTCTGGAGCAGCAGTGTATAGAAGAAAGCAGCTATAGCTGCATCCAGCATCCACTTTGCGCTAATGTTCGTCAAAAGTATCTCAATAAAAGTGTTTTTTTAGAGAGAGAACCCTTACAGAAACGACAGGGTTTATTGGGATAAACGAAAGCCAAAATCACAAGGCTTAAATAAGAAATAAAGACAATTTATTTAGAGAGCTTTAAACGCGTTTCTCAGCCGCAAGCTCTTGGCCGGATGAAACGTGCATGCAGCTATAGCAGCTTTCTTCTATACACTGCTGCTCCAGACGATTCCCTTCCATCCGTGGAGGAGAGCCCACAGCTGCACCTTGGAAGTTTGGATGCTTTCTGTATCAGCGTACTGACTGCTGCACAAAACGTCAGCCTGCCCATTCGCACTTCTTTACATAAGAGTGCCAGTACTCTTGTGAGTATATCTACAACCGTTTGTCTCTTTTTGTGACTCCAGCTTATTGAACTTCTTTGCACTATGAGGCGCTGTCTTCTTTTGCTCACTTTTTAGATACACTGCTTTGATCATCCAGTCCCAAGACTAGCTGCCTGCTGCACTCAGATATTATCACTGTGCCGAAGTCTTCGTTTTATCCACAGAGACACTTATTGTTTGAGAAACTGCTCACAACCACATTTTGGGACATCCAAATGATAAGCACTTAAAATATTTCTTTCTTTTTATACAGACATTGTATTCAAATGTACTAATTTTTTATTTGCTTTTTTTTTTTGCTTTATTGATTTGTTTTATTATTTTGGTTTCATTTCCATATATTTTTTTACATTGTCACATTATCAATTCTTTTTTGTTATTTTTTGTGACGATTGTTAGCTATTTGGCGCACTCTACTACTATACTGCAGTATAGTTTTTTCCTCTCAGATTACAAGTGGAGGTCAATATTGCAGGCCCGTGCTATGAATAGCTCATAATCTGTTCATGGTAAGACAGAATTACCAGAGAATGTTTAGCGAGGCCGACATATCTTTAGCTCACCCTATACTTTCAATGGATAGTGTGGTTACACTAAACATTGCTTATATTATAAGTTGTAAGTTATGTGTTGCAAGCGATATAAGTTTATTATTGAAGTTAATATATAAAAATTGTTTTAAAGTGGTGTGGTATATAACAAGGTGTTGACTGGGAAGGGCTCAAAGATGTATATATGTGCGTATATACAGTTTATGTATGTGTATGTATATATGTATATGTATTTGTATTTACACACACATATATACATACAGACATACAAACATATACACCCACACATATATATAAATATATATATTTACACCTTTGAATAAAATAAATAAAGAATGTACTTACAAACTGCCGCCCTGCTGCTTACTGCGCCTGGGTTCAGCGCACTCGCTTTAACGCTGCCCTGCGCTACTTCTGTCTGTTTAAATTTTAAAAAACAAATTGCAGCTTCTGCTTCAAGCACTTCTCCTGATCTGCTCCCGCACCCCCCTGGCGAGGAATGCCCCACAGTTTGAAAACAGACGGTATAGCGATTCCTAAGAGCCCTGGTTAAAGGGACATTATACACTAGATTTTTCTTTGCATAAATGTTTTGTAGATGATCCATTTATATAGCCCATACAGGTTTTTTTTTTTAAAAAAAAATTATTGTTTTGCTTATTTTTAAATAACATTGCCCTGATTTTCAGACTCCTAACCAAACCCCAAAGTTTTAAAGTATACTAACGTATACCTACTCCAGCTTGCTCCTGTTTGTATAAAGGGTATTTTATTATGCAGAGGAAGGGGGAAGTGTCTGTTTTATTTGCTATACACCCACTTTTAGTAGGTTTTCCAGCTAACCTTTTGAACAGAGCTAAACTTGGAGCTTCTAAGTAAGTTTTTAAACGGTTTCATACTGGATTTTTAGATCAGTATCTGTGCATCTTATTCTTTATAGTAGTGTCTATTACATGCAGTTATATGAAAATCAGTGTATACTGTCCATTTAACTGTTTTGCAAAACAAAAATGTGTCACAAAACACATTGCGACAAATGAGGTCTTCATATTACAATCTCATTTAGCGCCAGGGGGTTTAATAATCAAGTGGTATTTCTAAGATCTGATCACGCTTTTCTAATACTGATTACGACTTTTATTGGCATTGTATCTGAGAAATACAGATGTTCTAAGAAATAGCACTGATCTCGTCTGCACAGCCTTTATGGTGTTCAATCAATTGAGTTACTGTGAATTGGAGAACTGATTTAATCAACCCATGTTTTGTTGCCAAACTGCAAATATGATTAGCACCTCCAGTTAGCAGCAAGACCAAGAAATAGTGAATAATATGATAAAAAAAATGAAGATGTTAAATACAGAGCACTAACGGCTAGATTTGGAGTTTTGTCGGTAACGACCCGAAAAACTAACGCCGGCTTTTTTCTGGCCACACCATAAAAATAACTCTGGTATTGAGAGTCCACATAAAGGCTGCGTTAGGCTCCAAAAAAGGAGCGTAGAGCATTTTTAACGCAGCTTCAACTCTCAATACCAGAGTTGCTTACGCAAGCGGCCAGCCTCAAAAACGTGCTCGTGCACGATTCCCCCATAGGAAACAATGGGGCTGTTTGAGCTGAAAAAAAACCTAACACCTGCAAAAAAGCCGCGTTCAGCTCTTAACGCAGCCCCATTGTTTGCTATGGGGAAACACTTCCTACGTCTGCACCTAACACTCTAACATGTACCCCGAGTCTAAACACCCCTAACCTTACACTTATTAACCCCTAATCTGCCGCCCCCGCTATCGCTGACACCTGCATTCTTTTTTAACCCCTAATCTGCTGCTCCGTAAACCGCCGCTACTTACATCCCTATGTACCCCTAATCTGCTGCCCCTAACACCGCCGACCCCTATATTATATTTATTAACCCCTAATCTGCCCCCCTCAACGTCGCCTCCACCTGCCTACACTTATTAACCCCTAATCTGCCGAGCGGACCGCACCGCTATTATAATAAAGTTATTAACCCCTAATCCGCCTCACTAACCCTATAATAAATAGTATTAACCCCTAATCTGCCCTCCCTAACATCGCCGACACCTAACTTCAATTATTAACCCCTAATCTGCCGACCGGAGCTCACCGCTACTCTAATAAATGTATTAACCCCTAAAGCTAAGTCTAACCCTAACACTAACACCCCCCTAAGTTAAATATAATTTACATCTAACGAAATTAATTAACTCTTATTAAATAAATTATTCCTATTTAAAGATAAATACTTACCTGTAAAATAAATCCTAATATAGCTACAATATAAATTATAATTATATTATAGCTATTTTAGGATTTATATTTATTTTACAGGTAACTTTGTATTTATTTTAACCAGGTACAATAGCTATTAAATAGTTAAGAACTATTTAATAGCTAAAATAGTTAAAATAATTACAAAATTACCTGTAAAATAAATACTAACCTAAGTTACAATTAAACCTAACACTACACTATCAATAAATTAATTAAATAAACTACCTACAATTACCTACAATTAACCTAATACTACACTATCAATAAATTAATTAAATACAATTCCTACAAATAAATACAATTAAATAAACTAGCTAAAGTACAAAAAATAAAAAAGAACTAAGTTACAAAAAATAAAAAAATATTTACAAACATAAGAAAAATATTACAATTTTAAACTAATTACACCTACTCTAAGCCCCCTAATAAAACAACAAAGCCCCCCAAAATAAAAAATGCCCTACCCTATTCTAAATTAATAAAGTTAAAAGCTCTTTTACCTTACCAGCCCTGAACAGGGCCCTTTGCGGGGCATGCCCCAAGAAGTTCAGCTCTTTTGCCTGTAAAAAAAAACATACAATACCCCCCCAACATTACAACCCACCACCCACATACCCCTAATCTAACCCAAACCCCCCTTAAATAAACCTAACACTAAGCCCCTGAAGATCATCCTACCTTGTCTTCACCTCACCAGGTATCACCGATCTGTCCTGGCTCCAAAATCTTCATCCAACCCAAGCGGGGGTTGGCGATCCATCATCCGGTGGCTGAAGAGGTCCAGAAGAGGCTCCAAAGTCTTCATCCTATCCGGGAACAAGAGGCGATCCGGACCAGCAACCATCTTGATCCAAGCGGCATCTTCTATCTTCATCCGATGACGACCGGCTCCATCCTGAAGACCTCCACCGCAGACCCATCTTCTTCCGGCGACGTCCAACTGAAGAATGACGGTTCCTTTAAGGGACGTCATCCAAGATGGCGTCCCTCGAATTCCGATTGGCTGATAGGATTCTATCAGCCAATCGGAATTAAGGTAGGAATATTCTGATTGGCTGATGGAATCAGCCAATCAGAATCAAGTTCAATCCGATTGGCTGATCCAATCAGCCAATCAGATTGAGCTCGCATTCTATTGGCTGTTCCGATCAGCCAATAGAATGCAAGCTCAATCTGATTGGCTGATTGGATCAGCCAATCGGATTGAACTTGATTCTGATTGGCTGATTCCATCAGCCAATCAGAATATTCCTACCTTAATTCCGATTGGCTGATAGAATCCTATCAGCCAATCGGAATTCGAGGGACGCCATCTTGGATGACGTCCCTTAAAGGAACCGTCATTCTTCAGTTGGACGTCGCCGGAAGAAGATGGGTCTGCGGTGGAGGTCTTCAGGATGGAGCCGGTCGTCATCGGATGAAGATAGAAGATGCCGCTTGGATCAAGATGGTTGCTGGTCCGGATCGCCTCTTGTTCCCGGATAGGATGAAGACTTTGGAGCCTCTTCTGGACCTCTTCAGCCACCGGATGATGGATCGCCAACCCCCGCTTGGGTTGGATGAAGATTTTGGAGCCAGGACAGATCGGTGATACCTGGTGAGGTGAAGACAAGGTAGGATGATCTTCAGGGGCTTAGTGTTAGGTTTATTTAAGGGGGGTTTGGGTTAGATTAGGGGTATGTGGGTGGTGGGTTGTAATGTTGGGGGGGTGGTATTGCATGTTTTTTTTTTACAGGCAAAAGAGCTGAACTTCTTGGGGCATGCCCCGCAAAGGGCCCTGTTCAGGGCTGGTAAGGTAAAAGAGCTTTTAACTTTATTAATTTAGAATAGGGTAGGGCATTTTTTATTTTGGGGGGCTTTGTTGTTTTATTAGGGGGCTTAGAGTATGTGTAATTAGTTTAAAATTGTTGTAATATTTTTCTTATGTTTGTAAATATTTTTTTATTTTTTATAACAGTTCTTTTTTATTTTTTGTACTTTAGCTAGTTTATTTAATTGTATTTATTTGTAGGAATTGTATTTAATTAATTTATTGATAGTGTAGTGTTAGGTTACTTGTAGGTAATTGTAGGTAGTTTATTTAATTAATTTATTGATAGTGTAGTGTTAGGTTTAATTGTAACTTAGGTTAGTATTTATTTTACAGGTAATTTTGTAATTATTTTAACTATTTTTGCTATTAAATAGTTCTTAACTATTTAATAGCTATTGTACCTGGTTAAAATAAATACAAAGTTACCTGTAAAATAAATATAAATCCTAAAATAGCTATAATATAATTATAATTTATATTATAGCTATATTAGGATTTATTTTACAGGTAAGTATTTATCTTTAAATAGGAATAATTTATTTAATAAGAGTTAATTAATTTCGTTAGATGTAAATTATATTTAACTTAGGGGGGTGTTAGTGTTAGGGTTAGACTTAGCTTTAGGGGTTAATACATTTATTAGAGTAGTGGTGAGCTCCGGTCGGCAGATTAGGGGTTAATAATTGAAGTTAGGTGTCGGCGATGTTAGGGAGGGCAGATTAGGGGTTAATACTATTTATTATAGGGTTAGTGAGGCGGATTAGGGGTTAATAACTTTATTATAGTAGCGGTGCGGTCCGCTCGACAGATTAGGGGTTAATAAGTGTAGGCAGATGGAGGCGACGTTGAGGGGGGCAGATTAGGGGTTAATAAATATAATATAGGGGTCGGCGGTGTTAGGGGCAGCAGATTAGGGGTACATAAGGATAACGTAGGTGGCGGCACTTTGCGGTCGGCAGATTAGGGGTTAATAAGTGTAGGCAGATGGAGGCGACGTTGAGGGGGGCAGATTAGGGGTTAATAAATATAATATAGGGGTCGGCGGTGTTAAGGGCAGCAGATTAGGGGTACATAAGGATAACGTAGGTGGCGGCGCTTTGCGGTTGGCAGATTAGGGGTTAATAAGTGTAGGCAGATGGAGGCGACGTTGAGGGGGGCAGATTAGGGGTTAATAAATATAATACAGGGGTCGGCGGTGTTAGGGGGAACAGATTAGGGGTACATAAGGATAACGTAGGTGGCGGTCGGCAGATTAGGGGTTAAAAAAATTTATTCGAGTGTCGGCGATGTGGGGGGACCTCGGTTTAGGGGTACATAGGTAGTTTATGGGTGTTAGTGTACTTTAGAGTACAGTAGTTAAGAGCTTTATAAACCGGCGTTAGCCCAGAAAGCTCTTAACTACTGACTTTTTTCCTGCGGCTGGAGTTTTGTCGTTAGATGTCTAATGCTCACTTCAGCCACGACTCTAAATACCGGCGTTAGAAAGATCCCATTGAAAAGATAGGCTATGCAAATGACGTAAGGGGATCTGCGGTATGGAAAAGTCGCGGCTGAAAAGTGAGCGTTAGACCCTATTTTGAGTGACTCCAAATACCGGCGGTAGCCTAAAACCAGCGTTAGGAGCCTCTAACGCTGGTTTTCACGGCTAACGCCAAACTCCAAATCTAGGTCTAAGTAAGCATATGAGTGACCCTGCAACATCACTAACACCCTGTTAAAGCAGAGTTTACATTGCTGGTATTTTTAATTTTTGGCAGTTTTATGGTCATTAAAACAGCTGCCAAGAATGACACAATTTAGCAGTTTACAAAGCTGTCCAATTTTTATTTTGCACTTTTCAAATCACAACATTAGGTGGTTAATCTTAGCTCAGTTTATATTGAGCCTGTTATCATCTTTGATTTGCTGTATGCTGTAATTAATGAACTCAGGTTTTTGGCTTTCTCATATAATACTTTTACCATATTAAGCATAAAGACCCCAAGTATTCTTTACAACTAGCATTACGAAATGTGAAACATTTAAAAAGCATGCATATTCAATAAAATCAAATGAATATTTAAAAAGTATGTTGACTCATATTTTATCTATCTATCTATCTATCTATCTATATATATATATATATATTCATGATTATAAAAATTAAGATAGGGCTAGATTACAAGTGGCGTGCTATTTAGAGCTTTCGCTCCCACACAAACACAGCTAGAACTAAACGTTTAACACAAGTGGTTTAGCACACATATTACAAGTTGACAGACTTTTTTTCGAGTGTAACCCAATGCGTAATAACTCCAGGACTTCGGATATTGCAACCGCACTAACTTCTTCTCCCCATAGACTTCAATGGAGTGCATTATTAAAAAAAACTAAAAACTTATTGCTTGGCCGCTAACTAGACACTGTGTTAGACCCACAGTGCTTAACACAAAATTATTTATAAATATTTTACATTCCAATGTTCTTCACATAGATGAAAATGTTCTGTTTATTTTTAAAAATATATTTCTATGTATAGCTGATTATTCTTTTATAAAATATATATCTATACCTATATATCTATATGAGTATATACAGGTATAGATATATACAAAAATATACAGGAATATATATTAAAAAATACAAAGAACATTTTCTACTATGTGAAGAAATACATAATAAAAAAACTTATAAAATATTAAAATTAATTCAAATTGATTTATAAAGATTTTAGGTATTTAACTGAAAAGGGCTCCAAAGTGTTTATATATATATATATATGAGTATATATACTTATGTGTATACATGTGCATTTATAAATATGTGTTTATATGTATATACAAATATATATACCCATACACATATTTAGGCACATCTGTATACAATATAACCATTTCCAATCAAACACCTTGTCATATGCCATATACCTTTTTTTTAAGATTTTTTTTTATCATATACTGTATGTATATATATATATGTATGTGTATATATATATATATATATATATATATATATATATGATTAAACAAAGAAAATAGAACCTTTATAAAGCCAGCAACAGACTATATCACCTAATAATAGAAACCACATTGCATAAGTAGTGTAATGAGACCCTAACACAGTATAATTTGCCAGATATTCGTTTATATTACATATATATATTTAAACAACACAATAATTTCTCCCCACTACAAAAATGTAAATAATTATATTCTTTAAACAACCCGGGTTGTAATAGCGACTCATTAAAGTCCACTTATGAATGTTCCGGTAAATTTGTGTCCCAAACCAGGAATATGATACATCAAATGTATATTTGTAATCCAAATATGATGAAAAACGTTAATGCAGGTGCCGCACTATGCCAATAAATCACACAGGTATTAACCTTTTATATACCAAGCTCATAACCAGCTTGAAAAAGGATACTTTTAACTCTTCAGTATCATACATTAGTAAAAGTGACACATCGCTTCCATGTTACCTTGTTCAGCATAGCAGTCCATATTACCTTTAGCGCAAATGGCCATAGTGTAGCAGTTCATTACCTGCTCGTTTCACCTTCACAGGCTATTGGGTTTACCAAACCGAAACAGATGTCGAGTCACCGGATAAATTCACCTCTCCAACAAAGGCTCTTTAAGTGCTCTGCATGCCTTCGTATTGACAATAAGAGATGTAATACTTCTGGTGTAGGGAGACTTCTCAGCTGTGCTCAGCTGATTTCACCGCTGTGTCCAAACAAGCTACGCGTGTTTCACCCGTGCTTCCTACGGGCTTCTTCCAGCTGTGTGTAATTGGAGTATTCACTCCATTATTTTAAACAGAATGCTCCGCCTTCTTTTCATTTAGAATATATCACAAAGCCCCTTAGTGAAATATGCTACTTAATTTTAACAAATTTGTTGCTTAAAATAAACAATCTTATAACTTTCATTGTATCAATCATGTTTTATATTAACTATGTTTCTATTTAAAAAAGGAAACATTACAAGTGTAAATTTGCTTTCTGCGAAGAATGAACAAGAGGGACTGTTTTTTAGATTTCCAAATTTCCAAAGTTTTTTGAAAGTTACTGTATGTATAACAAAATTATCATCTATCTTATTTGTTATGACATTAACAATTTTACGTCATTTATCCTACATTATTTCCAAAATTTTTGTATATAGTATGTATGTAAAAGTATCAAAGATTGATGGTTACTACATCTACTCTAATAATTTTGTATTCTTCAGAGCTAGCTAATTAATCACCCAAAAATGATCCAAAATTCAGCTCTTCATTCAGGCCCAAAGATTTCCTCCTCTACCTTTTAGATCTAGCAGTTCCAGACCCCTAAATTTCAATGTATTTTTGTTGCTTCCATGGCATTCCAAAAAGTGTCTAGCCACACTACTTGTTTTGATGCATTTGATTTAATGTCCCTTTTATGTCCCTTAATCCTTTCTTTTAGCTCCCTATAAGTTTTTCCTATATAATATAGGGGGCAATTACACAAGACCATATAAATTACACCTTCACTTTTGCAGGTAATGTGACCTTTTATAGTATAATAGGAACCAAACCTGTCACAAAAATTCCTCCCTATTAACATATTGTCACACACTGAGCAGTGAGAACATTTATAGTTCCCATCCTTTCTTTTACTTAGCCAACTACCTGTATCTTTGGTTTCAAAATGGCTATGCACTAGCAGATCCTTTAAATTGGGTACTCTCTTGGGTGTCATTAATGGAACTTCTCCTACAAATTTTCCTATAGATTTATCTATCCATAGCACATGCTAATGTTTGTTCAAAACTGCACGAATATCTTGCCATTTATTATTATATGTTCCTATAAATCTAACTAAGGAATTGTCTTGTACTTTCTCTTTTTGACCATATAATAATTTATCTCTATTTTTGTTTTTAGTTTTTGCAAAAGCTTTTTTTAAACATTGTTGTGAGTATCCTCTCTGTTTTAATCTACTTTTGAGAAGTTTTGCTTCAGTATTAAATTGTTCTGAATCTGTACAATTTCTTTTATGCCTTAAAAATTGACCATATGGGATATTTTGAATCAATTTTGTTGGATGATGGCTATCAAAAGATAGTAGTGCATTGCCTGCAGTTTCCTTGCGATAAGTAGCTGTCTTTTATATTTAGTTTATGTATAAATTCAATAAGTTTAATCTCAGTGTCCTCCCAGAGGAGGAACACATCATCGATGAATCTTAACCACAGGGAAATACTATCATTTGTCATTTCTACACTGTTCAGTAAGCAGTCATGTTCCCATTTCCCAAGATAGAGGCAAGCAAAAGTTGGGGCACAACAAGTCCCCATTGCTGTTCCCAAATTTTGTTGATAGCACTTATCTTTAAATAGAAAATAGTTATGTTTCAAAATGAAGGAAAGCAGTTCCAATACAAAATCAGTATGCTTGTTATATTATTGGCCCCTCTGAATTAAGAAGAATTTGCTTGCCTCTATCCCTTTATCATGGGGGATACTTGAATAAAGAGCTTCCACATCTATTGCAACTAAAATAGTCTTTGAGGTGATTGTTATATCATTTAATTTTTTCAGTACATCAAGGGTGTCTTTTACATAAGACGGTAGACTTAATAGACTAGGTCTAAGGCAGAAATCAACATATTGTGAGATTTTCTCTGTAAGGGATCCCATGCCCGAGATAATCGGGCGTCCTGGGGGTGGAAGTTTTTTCTTATGGAGCTTTGGTAAGTTGTAAAATGTAGCTGTTATTGGATATTTTACATAAAGGAAATCAAATTCATTTTGGTTAATAAGACCCTCATCTCTTGCTCTTAATAATATATGTAACAATTGTTCACCATAAATTCCTGTAGGGTTGAAATGTAGCGTCCTATATTGATTAATGTCCCTCAGTAGTCTGTGACATTCTTCAATATAATCCTTTGTATTGAGGACCACCACGTTCCCACCCTTATCGGATGGCTTAATGGTTATTTTAGTATCTGTTCTCAGTTCTTTCAGAGCTTCCCTTTGTTTTTTAGTGAGATTATCCAAGATAAAATCCCCACTTTTTAGAAGATCTATATCTCTTTCCACAAGTTTTACAAAATTATGTATCAATGGTATACTAGAAAGTGCTGGCATGTATTGAGATTTTTTCTTAAACTCACTATATCCTATAGGTCTTTCTTCAATTATTGTGGGAAGTCCTGTTGTTTCCTCTTCTAATTCTTCTAGGTCTCTTAAACTCTGTTTTTCATGTATGTTCAGAACTGTTCTCTCTAATTAATTTTCAAATGTTTTTTTTTAAAACAATTTTGCGAGCAAAGAGATGAAGGTCCTTCACCAAATCAAACTTGTCCATTCTATTAGTTGGCGAAAAAGTTAAACCCTTCTCTAAAACCTCAATTTGTGATGTTGCTAAAGTTTTTTTCTGATAAATTCACCACATTGACTGTTAGGTGTTGTTATTTCTCCTCTTTCTGAGTGGATTTCTGCGTGTGCCTCTGGTGTCTATGTTTCCGCCCCCATCTCTGTGATTTATTATCATCCCCACTACATACTTCTATTTCAGAACCACTTGAAGCACTATATGTATATTCATACATTTTATTATCCTGATAATCCTGCCAGTCTCTTTGATATTTCTTTTTCTTCCTAAATTTGATTGAATCTTGAATCTTCCTTAACTCAACTTTGGCTAATCCCAATAGTCTTTCATATTCATCTCTACCTTTCCAAATATCCACATATTTTTTTACATTTATTAAGTCTTTTTGTATTTGTTCTAATCTTAGTTTGTTTTCCTCAATCATTAGCTTCATCCAGTTTATTGAACATTGGGAGGCATACTCATCCCATTTAATTTGAAAATTCTCTAAGAGAGGATTGTCCAGATTTTCACCTGGTCTTTTTCTAATTCTGAGTCCTCTCGGGATCATTTTAGCCTCCACATATTTTTCTAAACTGGATATTTCCCATTTTAATTTTTGTTCCTTAAATAATTTTTTCTTATAATCTTTAAAAGATTTATATATGTTCGGATTTTCAGAAGGACTTGAAATATTATCACCCACATTAGTTGGAATTGAAAATGTATCATCAACATCATATTTCCACTCACTCTCATTTAATTCAGCCATTGTTTGTCTTCGCAGTAAAAAGCAAATCACACTATTAGTTACAACTGTGCCAGTCTCCTATGGCACTTCCTAAGGAAATAGTTGAGACTTAGCGTGCCCGGTATAAGACAGAAAAACCACTAGACATAGTTAGAATTATAATAAAATTACATATATACCAGCACCACCAGTATAATCACATTAGAAGTCTAATACACAGAAGTATAACCGTGTTCCCCATATAGGGATACACTTTCTGTGTAGTGCACGGTAAGGGTTAATGTATTGAAATGATTAAACAAAGATAATCCGGTGACTCGACATCTGTTCCGGTTTGGTAAACCCAATAGCCTGTGAAGGTGAAACGAGCAGGTAACGAACTGCTACACTATGGCCATTCACGCTAAAGGTAATCTGGAAGCACTGCTGCTATGCTGAACAAGGTAACATGGAAGCGATGTGTCACTTATACTAATGTATGATACTGAAGAGTTAAAAGTATCCTTTTTCTAGCTGGTTACGAGCTTGGCATATAAAAGGTTAATACCTGTATGATTTATTGGCATAGTGCGGCACCTGCATTAACGTTTTTCATCATATTTGGATTACAAATATACATTTGATGTATCATATTCCTGGTTTGGGACACAAATTTACCGGAACATTCATAAGTGGATTTTAATGAGTCGCTATTACAACCCGAGTTGTTTAAAGAATAGAATTATTTACATTCTTGATGTGGGGAGACATTATTGTGTTGTTTATTTATATATATGTAATATAAACAAATATCTGGCAAATTATACAGTGTTAGGGTCTCATTACACTACTTAGGCAATGTGGTTTCTATTATTAGGTGATATAGTCTGTTGCTGGCTTTATAAGGGTTCTATTTTCTTTGTTTAATTATTTCAATACATTAACCCTTACCGTGCACTACACAGAAAGTGTATCCCTATATGGGGAGCACGGTTATACTTCTGTGTATTAGACTTCTAATGGGATTATACTGGTGGTGCTGGTATATATATAATTTTATTTATATACAGTATATATTTATATGAGTTAAAATGCTATTATATACCATACTGACCAGGTCCTGAGGGTAGAGACCTAAAGACACATGCACACTATAGGCGTGACACCAAAACAACCTGAGCATCTTTGACTGTTTTGTTTCTGCATGCAAAAGACAGGCTAAGAGGCCCATTTATCAAGTTCCAAATGGAGCTTGAGGGCCAGTGTTTCTGGCGAGTCTTCAGACCACTGCTACATAACCTGTCCGCCTGCTCTGATGAGGTGGACAGAGATCGACACAATTCAACCCGATCGAGTACGATCGGGTTGATTGACAACCCCCTGCTGGCGGCCAATTGGCTGCGAGTCTGCAGGGGGCGGCGTTGCACCAGCAGCTCACAAGAGCTGCTGGTGCACTGCTGAATACGGAGAGCGTATTGCTATCCGCATTCACCGATGTCTGTCGGACTTGATCCGCGCTGTCTGATCAGGTCCGACAGACCTTTGATAAATAAGCCTCTACATCTTATAAGGGGTAGTGGTGGTATGCCTTTAGGGACCAGATGATGAAGAGACTAAAAACGGAGGCTACAACTGTTAAATACATACTATTTCATTATGAATGAGCTTGCTGTAGAATGTCAATTTTTGTACTCACACAAGATATGTCAGAAACATAGATGCATTTTAATTTGTAGTCTTAGTCAAGCATATATATTCTTAAACTCAATAGCTGACCCATGTATAAAGTACAGTGTTGCATCAGAGAGAAAGACAAATCTGTTAATTGTACAATAAATGAGAAACTAATTGGTGTCCTGACCTAAGTATACGACAGCAGCTGGTGAGAATCCGAGGAAAGCAAAATTATAACCAGAGGACTTGTTGCATGAAAATGTTTATATGGTTCTGGGTGAACCAACTATGGACCTGAACATTCAAGGTGATGGCTGAGTGAAAAGTGAATGTAAACTTGTCATCTGTGTCCACCTGTTCATAAATAAAGAGAGATTAAAGTAAATTATTTATATATGGCTGAATTGCAAAATATCTACCTAGAACAAACATTTACCTTAATTTAAAACTTACTTTGTTAACACAATATGCAGATAAAGAATATACCACTTTAAAATCCTGGTGAATATTTTTATCTTATCTCCCTTGATTGTGGCTATTGAAGACTAGATGTAAATGAGTTTGTGCACTGGTATAAGCAATCACCGTTTACTATATAGCTAAACTATGAAAAATACAGCATCCAAAATCTAGAGCAAGGACAATTTAATAAATTATAGTAAAATAAATAATGAATGTACATTGCAATGTAGTTATATTTTCATTAATAAAACATTTTATGAGAGATTCAATTTTAAGCTTAATGTATCTATAATTTCCCATATATAACAATATTAAGTCTGGCCTACAGTCTGGAAACATCAGCAGAGGTTTCTTAGTGACCGATAGCATTATAGCTAAGGGGGTATGTAACAAGGAAATAAACTGTGGTAGAGTGTCAGCAGATGGTGCAGATTTTGTAATTACTATGTAAATATATATATAGAGAGTAATGATTGTAATACAGAAAAAATAATTATTTTTCATAAAGAAAATAAATATTAAAGTGATGGTAAATCCAAGCATTTAACAAACGCTAGGATTTACCACACTAAATATAATGTTGAGTTTAAGTGATCATTTATTAAAAAAAGGGTGCTAAACTCACGCTATCTGTGCCGCTGCACCTCGCTAAAGTCAGAGCCTCCAGACACCCACGGCACAGCACTCTTCTTCAATGAGGTGACATTTCCACCTGTAAACCAATAGCCGTGCTAGTCATCTGACAGTGTTCTGTATGCTAGCACGGCTATTGGTTTAGAGGTGCAAATGTCACCTCATTGGTAGAAGAGCGCTGTGCCATGGGCAGCCAGTGGCTCTGACTTTAGCGGTGTGAAGCGACACAGTCAGGGTGAGTTTAGCACTTTTTAAAAAATAAATGATCACTTAAAGGGACACTGTACCCAAAATGTTTCTTTTGTAATTCAGAAAGAGCATGCAATTTTAAGCAACTTTCTAACTTACTCCTATTATCAATTTTTCTTCGTTCTCTTGCTATCTTTATTTGAAAAAGAAGGTATCTAAGCTTGTTTTGGGTTCAGTACTCTGGACAGCAACTTTTTTTATTGGTGAATGAATTTATCCACCAATCAGCAAGGACAACCCAGGTTGTTCAACAAAAATGGGCCGGCATCTAAACTTACATTCTTGCATTTCAAATAAAGATACCAAGAGAATGAAGAAAAATTGATAAAAGGAGTAAATTAGAAAGATGCTTAAAATGTCATGCTCAATCTGAATCATGAAAGAAAAAAATTGGGTACAGTGTCCCTTTAAATTCAACATTATTTTTAGTGATGGTAAATCCTAGTGTTTGTTAAACACTCAGATTTACCATCACTTTAATATGCTATTTTTTAAACTTAAAAATATGTTGCTGCACAATGTGTTTCATGCAAATATGACATCAAGTTGTTAAATGTGTTTCTTTGTGTTCTGCATCCTGTTATTATGTTACTGTTACCCCATAATTTAAGAGCCTGTTCCACAAATCTATTTTCAGTAAATTGTATAGTTCCTTTAACCTCCTTGTCTATTACATTTAATATTTCTCACTCTTAAAAGGGACAGCAAACACCTTGAGATTTTAATATAAAATATTTAGTTATGGATAGTAAAACAACTATATACATCCATTATTTATTGTGCCTTTTTTATTTAATTTGTATGTAAATTGTGAATTTTCTAATTCCCAGAACTGGAAATGTACACTGCAGAATATTCAAGGACACCTCTCCTATATATCTTTATCTTATTGTCTTGAGAAGAAAACAGCAGCAAAACAATGCAGTTTATTCTAACACAATGACACTCTTTACTTAAAGGGACAGTCTCCTCCAGAATGTTTATTGTTTAAAAAGATAGATAATCTCTTTATTAACCATTCCCCAGTTTTGCATAAACAACACAGTTATATTAATATACTTTTTACCTCTGTGATTACCTTGTATCTAAGTATCTGCAGACTGCCCCCTTATTTCAGTTCTTTTGACAGACTTACATGTTAACCAATCAGTGCTGACTCATAAATAACTCCACAGTGAGCACAATGGTATCTGCTGTCTAGCTGTGAGCGCTGTCTAGCTGTGAAAAAGTGTCAAAATGCACTGAGATAAGAAGCAGACTTTAAGGGGTATGAAAATTAACATATGACTACCTAGGTTTAGCTTTCAACAAAGAATACCAAGAGACCAAAACAAATTTGTTGATAAAAGGAAAAAGTTGTTTAAAATTGCATGCCCTATCTGGATCATGAAAGATTAATTTTAACTAGACTGTCCCTTTAATATAAGTAACATAATGATAATGGCTAGCCTTGTCCTCTACAGGAACAACCCTTAATTGGTGGCTCCAGATAAAGGATGTGGTGGTTGCAAATCAATAACAACAAAGATTTAAAATTGTTTTAAATATTTATTTCATAAAGGTGGTAAGAGTCCATGATCCATTACTCCTGGAAATTACCTTCCTTGCCACTAGGAGGAGGCAAAGATTCCCAAACCTCAAGAGCTCTATATAACCCCTCCCACCTCTATGATAGTTAGTCTTATCTTTGCCTCAGCTGGAGGAAGTGGAAGAATGGTTATGTGCAGATGATTTCTGCATTGAGATTGGTTCTCAGACTGAGTTGAGGCCCATTTCCTCTCAGACTGCAGTGCTTGTCAAGAGGGAGGCTTAAGGAGTTTAGGGTGTGCCTTATTTTTTCTCTCTCATGACAATTTAAGTCGCTACCCTCCCAGGGATGTCCCAGGGTGCGTGCACATGTGTCCAAGTGCATGCATGTGCGCACTAATTTTTTAGATTTAAATTGCCATTTGTTTGGTGTGCATGCAGCTATAGTTGTTGGCTCAGGAGGGAGTAATGTATTTAGTTCCCTAAGAGTTCACTTATTTATTGTGGGTTAATATTACAGTGATTTTATTCACTATGGAATCTTCTGAATCTGTCTCTAATCCCACTTTGGAAGCAGACATTTCTGAACACCTTCTACCAATATTAAGTGTGTTTATTGTAAATTGGATGTGGTGATGAGGCATCCCCTCTTTCTTTTTTATGGGATGCCTGTCTTAATATATTGATGCACTCCGATCAATCTAATGCTGCATTTGCTTCCAAAGGTATTACTGCTCATTCTGTTTGTTTATTACAGGAAGGTACAGCTCAAATTGCTCTATCATTAAAGAGTTTATCAAGGCTACAATATTTGAAATGTTGGCAGTCATTCTGCCTTCTAGTAAGTGTAAAAGGTCAGTACAAGATATGCCTTCTATTAGTAGCAATATTCCTGTGTCTCATGAGGCTAATTGTAAGGCAGTTACCGGGAGCTCCCGAGACGGGCCAGCCCCTCCAGTCTTGGCAAACGCTGAGAATAGCTACTTCCACTACGAGACTCTGGTCTTCCTGCACCTGCCTGCAGCTCTCCTTGGTGTGCGTGGTCACACGCTGCTGAAATTTAAAGGGTCCATGTCCTAATTACAGGAAGTCTGACCTGGAGGACTCAGGTGTGGCAGTTCCTATAAAAGCTCACTCAGCTCATCACTCTGGGCTGAGTTATTGCCTTACCTACTTTATTCCTGGCTCCAGAGACCAAGCATACTTACCTGATACCTGTGTATGCTAGCCCCACTCCAGAGAGTAAGCATAATTACCTGAATCCAGTGTATTCTCACCTTGCTCCAAAAACCAAGCATACTTACCTTGTACTTGCGTATGCTCACCTTGCTTCAGAGACCAAGCTTACTTACCTGATACCTGTGTATGCACACCTTGTTTCAGATACCAAGCATACTTACCTTGTACCTGTGTATGCTCACCTTGCTTCAGAGACCAAGCATACTTACCTGATACCTATGTATGCTCACCTTGCTTTAGAGATGCAGCATACCTATCTTGTACCTGCGTATGCTCAACTTGTTCTTGAAATCCAAACAGTCTTGCTTGATACCTGTGCCTGCTGTATCTATCTGGTATCCTGTGACATTTTTTAACAACAGTTCTCACTGGGTATCCTGTGCCTGCTTAGAACCCTGTATCTACTATACCAGCGACAGCCTTCTTCAAACCAAGCAGTGTCTGCTGTATCTACCAGGTAATCTGTGACAGCCTCACCTTAACTGCACATTTGGTTACTGCAACCTATTTTAGTTTTCTGGACTTTGTATTGGACTTAAAGGGCCATTATGCACTCAAAAAAATATAGGCTAATTAAATAAAGCATTAAAAGAAAATAAAGTTTTAAATTAACATGTATTATCAATTTTGCTGCTTAAGGTCCTAAAAATTATGTTAAAGTTTAAAGTCCTCTGACTTCATGAGAATACGTTCGTAGTACCCAGTAGCTGCAGAACAAGGCTTTTTTCCACACTCCCTAACTTGTGTTTAGAAAGCCCTCCTGCTGGAGCGGTCTCTGTAATGTTCTTTGTAGTGCAGTAATATGTTGAAAGGCAGAAAAGATGTAGATATACACAGAAGCTGAAGAATTCCACTTCCCTTTCCCTCTCCGGTTACGACAGATCTCCTCCAGTCTCTGCACACTCTAATTAAATGCCGTGGTAACCGGGAGGGGGGAGGGAAGTGGATTTCCTGCAGCGTTAGAACGGACTGTGTGAAATCAGCAGATGCAGATATATACACAGAAGCTACTAAACTCAGCAGCATATTTTCCCTTCTGTCCGTTCTAACGCTGCAGGAATTCCACTTCCCTCCCCCCTCTCGGTTACCACGGCATTTATAAGGGTGTGCAGAGACTAGAGGAGATCTGTGGTAACCGGAGGGGGAAAGGGAAGTGGAATTCTTCAGCTTCTGTGTATATCTACATAGTTTCTGCCTTTCAACATATTACTGCACACAAAGCACATTACAGAGACCGCTCCAGCAGGAGGGCTTTCTAAACACAAGTTTAGATTTAGATTTGTATAGGTTGAACTCGATGGACTTCAGTCTTTTTTCAACCTTATCTACTATGTTACTATGTTACAAGTTAGGGACTGTGGAAAAAAGCCTTGTTCTGCAGCTACTGGGTACTACAAACGTATTCTCATGAAGTCAGAGGACTTTAAACTTTAACATCATTTTTAGGACCTTAAGCAGTAAAATTGATAATACATGTTCATTTAAAACTTTATTTTCTTTTAATGCTTTATTTAATTAGCCAATATTTTTTTGAGTGCATAATGGCCCTTTAAGTGTTCTGCATTGGCCCTATGTTCAAACTTGCTTTTTCTGTGATCTTCTATTTGAAACACCAACTGTTTTTTTGCTTATCAATCAGTAAAGCTTTCAAGAGACTTTAATTGTTCTGGTTATCTGTTCCTGCCTTCTGATCTCCCTCACACTAATGAAGCTTCTGAGGGTGAGGTTTTTTCTGATGATCAGGAGCCTACCTCTGATTCTGAAACTGTGTTTTCTTCCTTTTTATTTAAGATTGATCACATTCGTTCTTTATTAAAGGAGGTTTTGCTTACTTTAGAAATTAAGGAAGTTCCTGTTTTTGAACAGGGGTCTACCAGTCATTTAGATTCTTATTATAAACCTGCTAAAGATTCTTTTGAGGTTTTTACAGTGGCTGATGCTGTGGTTGGAATTATTGCTAAAGTATGGTCTAAGCTTGGTAGTTCATTTAATCCTTCTGCAAGGTTTAACTTTAACTTCCATGAAGCGATATACTTTCTGAACAATTTGGGGATAGTCAGTTTAAAATAATACATGGTAACAATGATACATAAATGTTTCATGTTTTAAATACCCAAGTCCTTGTTCACTACAAATCCCTATATATGCACATGTATAACTATAGTAATATACAAACATTACCGTTAAGACATTGGTCCAGGTAGAGAGAGTGGAATGGTATCAATTGGTATATGTATTTAAAGTTTGTATATGTATGAATTTATAATATCATTAATCCCTACGGGACCAATCATATGTAGACACTTTATTATATTTTTTAAACTGTGATGTTGGTATTGCATATTTTTAGTATTTTTCATCAAATATCTAATGGCATATTATGAGGCTAGAATGCTATAGCTTACCAATGTTTGATTAGTCTGGCACTGTGTATTATATTTTTAATTTTTAATGTATAGTGTTTGATATAACATATGCAGGTCATGGATAGATAATTAATTGTCAATTTAGTATAATTGCAGACACAGGTGTTGGGAGGAGTCACCAGGCTCACCCACAGGTTTAAAAGTCAGTGTTTCCATTAGCTGAACAGATGCCTGAGGAAACAGCCAGCTTGAGCTGAGAAACGCGTTGCAATCTGTAAAACATTTGTTTTTATATCATTTGGGTGATGCTATACACCCCTTGCTTTTAAATCTTATTTTAAATAAATATATGTTGTACCATATGGAAGCCTGAGCCTGTCGTATCTATCTGATGACCTGGATATTCTGTATTCCTATATTCTGTTGCAGGATCAGTGTAGCTGGGTCACTGTGAATCCCCAGCCTGCGCCATTGAGCACATTGGGTGCTGCTCCCTTTGTGAGTACCATTTCAGATATCATCTGTTATATTCATCATCGCATCAGTGTTGCACTAGGAGGTGCCCTCTTTCTTTGTGATTATTTCACAGATTCTTGTTCTTGGTCGACTATCTACAAGTGGACCTTGCTCTTATCCACTGGTCTATCTCTGATTGAGTTTATTTTGGATCACCGTTTACAGACGTTTCACAACTACTGATGGACACATCTTGCTCACCTGAACTTGGATTATAGTCAAGATCCATTCCACAACTGGTGACTATTAATGTTCATCTGCCCCTGATGTGTATTTAACTGTATGGTTATTTATCATGTGATTTTTGTCTCATGTAGTAGATCAGTATAGGAATCATTATCAAATACTTTTAATACTATACTTTACTTATAGTTATAGTTTGGTCCCTAATAGATAGATTCACACATTCCCTTATATATAGTGCCCCCTAAGGTTGGACACCTCAGTGTCACAACAGTTGAATATAAGCTCTAATTGGAACAGGTCTAAACAGGCCAAGAAGTCCACTCCTGCCCCCAAGTCCACCTGAAGGTGCATCCCCACAATCCAGTTTTTTCTGGTAGGGGGCAGATTAAGTCTCTTTAAGGAAGCGTGGTTTTAGAATATTTCAGATTCTTGGGCTCTGAATATAATTTCCGAAGGTTATAAGATAGGTTTCAGGGCAAGGCCTCCCAGAGGAAGGTTTATTTTGTCAAATGTCCCAAAGAATCCTTTAAAAACTCAGGCTTTGCTTCAGTCAGTTCTGGATCTAGAATCCATGCGAGTAATAGTTCATGTTCCTCTGTTGGAACAGGGAAAGGGATTTTATTCAATTCTCTTCATTGTACCCAAAAAGAAGGGAACTTTTAGACCAGTTTTAGATCTAAAGACTTTGAGCAAGTGTCAGCGTTCCAACTTTCAAAATCGAGACTATTCAGTCTATTATGCCTTTCATTCATCAAGGGCAGTTTATGTCCACAGTAGATTTAAAGGATGCTTATGTCAATGTCCCAATTCACAAGGATCACTTTCAGTTTCTGAGGTTTTCCTTTCTAGACAAGCATTTTCAGTTTGTTGCTCTGCCGTTTGGACTGGATACAGCTCCAAGAATTTTCACAAATTTTCTGGGTGCTCATTTGTCTGTCATCAGAGCTCAGGGAGTAGCTGTGTTTCCTTACCTGGACAATATTTTGGTGCTAGCTCCATCTTTACATTTAGCAGTATCTCACAGACAGTTGTTATTTCTTCATCAACATGGTTGGTGGATTAATTTGCTAAAAAGTTCTTTAGTTCCTCAGATAAAGGTTGCTTTTCTGGGGTTCCATAGAAATTCAGTCTCCATGAGGCTTTCTCTAACTGATCAACGAAGGTTTATTGGTTGTCAAAATCTTCAGTCTCTCCATTTTCCCATGGTTGCTCTTTGTATGAAGGTTCTAAGTCTTATGATTGCACCATCGGAAGCTATTCTGTTTGCTCATTTTTACATGAGATCACTTTAACTTTGTATACTATGACAGTGGTGTAGGGATCATAGTCTTAGAGGATTTTTCTAGATTTCAGACAGTCCCTGTTTTGGTGGCTGAATCATCAGCTTATTTTACAGGGGGATTCTTTTGCTCATCCTACATGGTCCGGCCCTTACTGAAGAAAGAATCTTTTCTTCAGTTTCAGTGAAAGAATGTCACAGCAGTTGCTTATATCAACCATCAAGGGGGGACTTACAGTCCCTTAGCAATGAGGGAAGTTTTTCAAATTCTCTCTTTGGCAGTGGCCAATTGCTCTCTAATTTCAGCAGTTCACATTCCAGGAGTATTAAAATGGGAAGCAGATTTTCTCAGTCACATGTTCCTTCATCCAGGGGAATGGTCTCTTCATCCCAAATGATTCAATCAGATTGTAAATCTTTGGGGAAGTAGATCTGATGGCCTCTTAGTTAAACAACAAGCTTCCCAGGTACTTTGCAAGGTCAATGTATCCTCAGGCAGAGTTTGTGGATGCTCTTATTGCTGCATGGTCCTTTAAGCTTTCCTGTGTGTTTCCTCCTCTGGTTCCACTTCCCAAAGTGATTTCCAGGATCAAGCAAAATAATTCATCAGTAATTCTTATTTCTCCAGCCTGGTGTCATAGATTCTGGTTTATGGATCTAGTTCAGATTTCCAGTTGCCCTCCTTGGCCTCTTCTTCTAAGGCCAGATCTTCTTTGCAAAAGTCCTTTTTTCCATCAGGATCTGAAATCTCTAAACTTGATGGCATGGAGATTGACCTGTTAGGCATAGGGGTTCCTTAGAAGCCAGTTACCAGGAATATGTATTATTTAACTTGGAAAACTTTTATTTCTTGATGTCTTGAGCATGTTTTTTCCTGGCATTCTTTCAGGATTCCTAGAATTTTGCAATTTTTGCAATAAAGGTTTATCCGCTAGTTCTTTGAAAGGTCGGATTTCTGCTCTATTTGTTTTGTTTTACAAAAGGATTTCCAATCTTCCTGATATTCATGGTGTTGTTCAGGCTTTGATTTGTATTAAATGAACATTAACCACTTTGAGATGGTAATCTAAAATGATAAATTGTATATATAAAAAAACTTTGCAATATGCTTTCATGATTTATTTTGTCCCCCCTTCCTGTAATTCCATTCTGAAATTGTGAGTATTTCAGTTCCTGATAGAAAAGGAAGTGCAGAACACTATTATATTCCACACATCCGTTGGCTTCACACTCTAGTGACCTATTTATAACTGACCCTAATTGGCCACAGCAGAGAAGGTAACCTAAGTTACAACATGGCAGCTCCCATTGTTTTATAGACGTTAAAACTTTACACTTATTTTGACACTATTTAAACAGCTAATGAAACTTTTAAAAATACATTTACATGTTATTCTCAGACTAATCCTCACTTTGAATGCATCATTCTATCTAGCATTTTTTTTAGTGTTTAATGTCCCTTTAAGGCTTTGATTAAATCAATTTCTCCATCTTTTTAACTTGAGCTTAAGTTTTGCTGGCTCCTCCATTTCAGCCTATGCATAAGGTGGAAAATTAAGCTTTTTTTCCAGGAAAGTCTTGTTTCTTCTGGCTATCTCCTCTGCTAGAAGAGTTTCTGCTCTATCTTGAGTTTCTGCTCTTTCTTGTGATTCTCCTTATCTAATTTTTTTATCAGGATAAGCAGTTTTAAGAAGCAAATTTGATTTTCATCCAAAGGTTGTATCCTCGTATAATTTAAGCAGGGAAATTGTTATCCCTTCTTTGTGTCCTAATCCTAAGGATTCTGGACTTCTTCACAATTTGGAAGTGGATAGAGCGCTGAAGTATTTTGTTGATGTTACAAAGGATTTCAGACAAACTTTGAGTTTGTTTGTTCACTTTGTTGGTTCTGAGCGATGTCAGAATGCTTCTGCTGTATCTTTAGCTTCTTGGTTAAAGCATTTGATACGTGAAGCTCAATAGAAGGCTGGTCAGATTCCTCCTAATCTGATTATTGCTCATTCTACTAGATCTTGGGCTTTCAAGAATAAAGCTTCCACCTTGACCAAATTTGCAAGACAGCTACTTATTCTTTTTTGCATACTTTCACAAAATTTGACCATTTTGATGTTTTTGCTTCTTCTGATCAGGCCCGGACTGAGCGTCGGGCATACCGGGCATTTGCCCGGTGGGCCGCGCAGTATTTTGGCCCCGCCCATTACCGCATTGAACAATGTATTTTTGTTTTGAGACAAAATGAAATTTTATTTTTTAATTATGTATTTTTTTTGTAACAGTGAAACTTGATTTTCCATAGCAAGCTGGCGCCGCTGCCTTAGCCAGCCCATTGACAAATTAATTCCGTATTATTTAATATTGGCCGCACAACCGCACACACTCTCAGCTCAGAGATGATCTCAGATCCGCACCTGGCTGGCACCACTGAGTGACAACATTCGGCAGACCAGCACGCGGCTGCACTACACTCACTGATGCCTCGTGCGCCATGTCTATGTGACACTCAGTGAGTCACAGAGGCTTTGTCAGAGACCTGTCATCATCGGTAGAGTACTTGGAGGGAGATTATGAGAGATGATGCCAGTAGGGCCCAGCAGCAGCCATGAGGATTTAGCAGGTGGTGGACAGTCAGTGGGAGCCGGGAGGCCAGGTGAGCAGATAGGGCCTTTTTGTTTCTAGTACAGTGGCCCAGTTTTACTCTGGCTCAGAGCTCTGCAGACTGCAGCTGACTATGGGGTTTGGTGGGGAATAGATTACATGTGCCAAGGTGCCAGTAAGCACCATTTCTAGGGGTATGTCCTATCTCACAGCAGGCTGTCTCACTCTGACTTGAAAAGCCCAGCAGCCTCAAAGGGTATGTGTTTCTGTATTCTGTTTGCCTAAGAGTGGGACTGTGGGTGAGTGCATTGGAGCATGTAAAAGTGCTCACAATTCTATAACTCCGTCTCACACATGATACATCTGATATACTGCCGAAACTGGGGTCAACAGTGAGAGCGAGCTGCGGTAATAAATGTGTGGGTCGTGGTTTGTGATTTGCGATCACATTAACTTTGATGCTGCAGCTTTACAGACAGCCAAATGCCAATAGAAGCTTGCAAAGTGTGTGTTGTCTCAGACAACACACACTTTGCAAGCTTTTATTGGGATTTGGCTGCAGCTTTGTTTGTCATTCAACTTAAGCTTTGAGGGGAAAAAAACTGCTAAAATATAACATCCAGAATCAGATCACACAGTTTAACCCCTTGTCTGCAAGAAAAGGCTGCAGTGTATTCCAATGCAGTATACTGTAGCCCTTTTTGGCAGACATGGGGTTAAACTGTGCTCCAAATGTTATGTTTTTCTAAGAGCTCTGTAGAGGTGAGGAGGTTATGTGGATGGACTGGTATTATTGATTTACAGCCCTTAGCAATGATGTCTGCACTAGTATGTATTTTCACATTCCTAATTATTGAATGTTGCTTCCTTATCAATTTTAAAATAACAGATGAAATAAACTAAGATGTGTAAAATAAATAATATATTTTATATATATATATATATATATATATACACACACACACACACATATTTATATATATATACATATGTGTGTGCATGTTATATATATATATATATTTATATATATGTGCGTGTTTTATATATATATATATATATATATATATATATATATATATATATATATATGTATGTGTGTGTTATATTTATATATATATATATATATATATACACAGACACACACACACACACAATATATATATATATATATATATATATATATATGCGTGTGTTATAATATATGTTTTATATATATATATACATATATACATACATACATGCGCACACACAAGAGGCATGTATATATTATTTTCTTTATGGTACCTTCTGCTTTCAATAGTATATATATAGGCTTACCATTATTTTTAAAGGTGAAACTGGGACCACCTGGTGCGGTGCCAGTGGGTGTGTGGTCAGGGGCGTAGTCAAGGGACGTGGCGATTACCGGCCCCTTTAAAGTAGTAGCTTTTATGTGCGTAATGTTTAGTGGATACGCTACCCTTCCTCAGTCAAACAACAAGTGAATCACACAGTTTAAATAGACCATAACACCACCCCCTAGTGAAAAAGGCACCGTTACATTGTCGTGGCAACCCATACACAACATTACAAATAAATCATTCATCTAAATCTCAGATTCTAAATAATGCCAAACATCAGGCATAATTACCAATTTCATAAAATAGTGACAAGCATATAAATCACACAATTTAATTTCTGCAAGGTAATATGTGTTTTATGTGTCTAATTAAGGAACAGAACCAAATACTGATTAGGCATAAATACAACATTGAATGTAATAAGTCAAAAAGAAACCCATACCTGTAAAAGCTGTTTAAGAGGCTACGCTATACCATAACGCAGGAAGTTTACAGCCAAAATGCTGTTCTGCATAGGGTAAAGCAAGATCCACACCAAAAATCCTACCTGTCTGCACTTCCTGGTCATACCGATATGATTCCCCTAAAATTGTATCACCGGTGATGTCACCAGGGGTCGGGGGGTGTTAAATTCTTAGAAAAATAAACCAAGTAGTACTACAAAATTAAAAAAAACCTATGCTGCTCACTCAGCCTGTATTACTAAATGTAAACTTTGAAGGACACGAACGTTAAGCTAAGCAGGGCTGTATGTAACAAAGTACCAGCATCCAACTATGCTGGAGAGCCACAGTCCAGTCATTTTGAATAAAGTGTCTGGGTTTCAGGTGGTCTGAAACCCGGACACATGATTTGAAACCCAGAGGTGGCAACCCTACTGGGACAGAATGAACAACCGGGTGGGACACTGGGACAGCGCCCCAAACAGGGACAATCCCAGTAAACGTGGGACTTCTGGTAAGCCTATCAATAGAACTCTATAGTCCCTCCTTTATTGTGTGCAAAACTGGTTGCCATTGATTACTCCTACCAAAAAAGTAATTCCAATCAGTAGGGCGTCTTTTCTTGGAGCTCTAAAAAATGTTGCACCTGTCCTAGGCTGAATGATGAGGATGTTGGTGTGCTTAATGGAAATGTCTAGTCAAAATTAAACTTTCATGATTTAGATAGAGCATGCAATGTTAAGCACCTTTATAATTTACTTTTATTATCAAATTTTCTTTGTTCTCTTGGTATCTTTATTTCAATTTAAGCTTAGGAGCCGGCCCCTTTTTGGTTCATCACCTGGGTAGAGCTTGCTGACTGGTGGCTACATTTAGACACAAATCAGAAAGTGCTACCCAGGTGGTGAACCACATGGAACGAAGATAAATTGATATTAGGAGTAAATTAGAGAGTTGCTTAAAATTGCTGCTCTATCTGAATCATGAAAGTTTAATTTTGACTAGACTATTCCTTTAATAGAGTCTGAAAATTAAACTATTGCTATTTGTTTTTTTGTGCATTTTTGTTTAGTTTGTATATATCTGATTATAGAGTTGGGGGGGGGGGGGCGCAAATTTTCTAATTTTGCCCTGGGCGCCAAATTGCCTAGAAACGGCCGTGCTACCATGTCACATGCCTTTGCCGCATATTCACAATCTCCTCTGCTGGGGTGCTGGTGGGGTCAAGGTGGGCGGGATTCGGAAAGCAACCACTGGTCTGGCACTGCAGGCTCAGTTTGAGACAGACACGGACCGGACTTGTGAGTGGTGACGATGCAGACGCAGCAGGCAGCACAAAAGAATTATTCAGCAGGTGAGCTGTTTGTTTCAATCAAAATAAAAAAATATTGCTGGGCCGGCTCATTGGTGTAAAATTTAAATAAGTGGTTGTTACAGTGAGGATGAGGAAACTCTGACAGATTAATGGACTGGGTGCTGGGCCATGCCATAGAAATATGTTTGAGACAATAGAGAATCATTTATTTCACTCTATTGTTTAATTGCATAGAAAGATACAGCAGCTTTGTTTGCTTGAGGAAAATATTCTATCACCACATAGCCAACGTTTCTTTAACACCACTGGCACTCGGATCATTTTTATGGAATATGTCTTTAGGAGTTTTGTAATCACAGCAGTGATTAACATTCACACATTATTTACAAGGAAATATTTACAATGACTAGGATCAGGAAAGTAAACCAATAATTTCTCTTTACACAAAAACATTTGCACAAATAAAAAATAAAAGCATAGACAATTTAAACAGTATTTTATACTACATGGAACAGTGTTTCCTGGGCCTAGTCAGTGTAAATATTTAATTCATTCTAGGTTTTTGCTGCACCAGTTCAGACACCCTATCTTAAGTACGGTTAAATAAGAAGTGGTGGGGGGGGGGGGGGGAGTGGGCCTCTATGCCCCAAATGCCCGGGCCTTTTTTTGGTCCCAGTCCGGCCCTGCTTCTGATACAGCTTTTGGAAGAAAGGTCTTTCAGGTTGTTGTTTCTGATAATTTTGCCTGTTTGATTGTTTTTAAGTGCAAGAAGAAAAATAAAAAAACATAATATGTACTTTCTTTTTAGGGTTGTGGATTTAGTGTCCTTGTTCTTATCCCACACTATCTATTTATTACTCATGGATTTTCCATAGCTTTGGTATTGGTTCCCAAGAGTAATGGATCATGGCCTATTACCACCTTTATGAAAGAAAACATAATTTATGCTTACCTGATAAATTAATTTCTGATTTATGCTTACCTGATTAATTAATTTCTGTCATGGTGTTAAGAGTCAATGAGACCCCACCCTGTTTTTGGTAATGTTTTTTTTATGTTGTGGCGCATCTTTTTTTCCCAACACCTATAATTTTTTGCTCTTTAATTCTTTTCCTACCTTTTTTTTTCTTGCCTATAAGTCAGACTAACTACCATAGATGTGGGAGGGGTTATATAAAGCTCTTGGGGTTTGGGAATCTTTTCCTCCTCCTAGTGGCAGGGAAGTTAATTCCCAGGAGTAATGGATAGGGGACTCTTACAATCATGAAAGAAATTAATTTATTAGGTAAGCATAAATTATATTTTTTAATGCTTGGCAAGGTGTTTAGTGTCTCCCTTTCCATGTATTACAATCTTGAAGTAATGTATTAGTTAGAATTACATTTCATAGATAAGTGGTATAAAACCAAGATATAGATAGACACCTATGATATCTAACCAAGATATAGATAGACACCTATGATATCTAACCAAGATATAGATAGACACCTATGATATCTAACCAAGATATGGATAGACACCTATGATATCTAACCAAGATATAGATAGACACCTATGATATTGAACCAATATATAGATAGAGACACCTATGATATCTAACCAAGAAATAGATAGAGACGCCTATGATATCTAACAAAGATATAGATAGAGACACCTATTATATCGAACTAAGATATAGATAGACACACCTACGATATTTAATCAAGTCCTTACTAACCAAAGTCATGGAGAAAATTATTGTATTCACAAGTGATATAATTTAGTGACAGTCTACTTACTAAATTTATGTGGTTTACCAATTAGAAGAGCTTGTGGACTCAAATAAGTGACCCTGGACATCCTCAGTCTTTATTAATTACCCTGATTAATCAATCAGGATTGGGAATGTTTTAAGTAGGAGGAAAATACTAAAAAACATTGGGACTTTTTTTTAATTAGGAGGGAAAAAATAAGAAGAATCAGAATGTGAAATGGATCATGAAGAAAAGGCCTATTAATGCTGGCCAAAAGAAAATGTGATACTTGCCTAATTTGCTTGAGCGTGCTGCTGAGTTAGGCTTGGCGCACTGTTTATCCTTGGGAAGCTAAGGAATTCTTGCTGCGCTGTTTACATAGCGACATGCACTACTACAAACAATGTGAGGGTGCGCTGGTCTCTAAGTGCGAGCATGTTATTGTATTCAAGCTCACTATCTATCTGTTAACAGGGGTTAGCTATTGTTATTCTTTCTGCACTCCAAACCTCATTATTGCTGGGTGCTTTATTATGTTTATAAAGTTCTTCCTGCTTCCTTCCTATTGACAGTTTATAGATTCATTCTTTTGCTACCTGGGTGCGCTATTCTGTTATTTCGATTATTCGCTACTGACCTTTGGCTTGATTATTCACTTGCTCTCGGATTCTTCCTTGGTACCTTTGCCTTCTGATATTGTTAATGACCCAGCCTTGACTTTGACCTTGATCAGCAATATTCTGTCTTACTGTTACTGACCCTGGCTTTGTCCCTGACCGTACAGTATCCTGTTCCTGCACTTATCCTGCCTGCCTGTATTTTCGTTGGCCTTGTATAAACTGCCTACAACCTGCTTATCTGAGTCCCTGTACTTTCCTTGGCTGGAGGGTTTCCAACCTGGCCTGATAGAAAAGAGGTTGAAGATGAAGAATAACGATTTATTCTAGATTTAGAGTTCTGCGGCCAAAGGGGTGCATTAGCTACGCGTGATTTTTTCCCCCCGCACCTTTTAAATACCGCTGGTATTTAGAGTTCACAGAATGGCTGGGTTTTCAGTGCGTTAGGCTCCAAAAAGGGAGCGTAGAGCATATTTACCGCCACTGCAACTCTAAATACCAGCGTTGCTTACGGACGCGGCCAGCTTCAAAAATGTGCTCGTGCACGATTCCCCCATAGAAAACAATGGGGCAGTTTGAGCTGAAAAAAAACCTAACACCTGCAAAAAAGCAGCGTTCAGCTCCTAACGCAGCCCCATTGTTTACTATGGGGAAACACTTCCTATGTCTGCACCTAACACCCTAACATGTACCCCGAGTCTAAACACCCCTAACCTTACACTTATTAATCCCTAATCTGCTGCCCCCACTATCGCTGACACCTGCATATTTTTTTTAACCCCTAATCTGCCGCTCCGTATACCGCCGCAACCTACATTATACCTATGTACCCCTAATCTGCTGCCCCTAACACCGCCGACCCCTATATTATATTTATTAACCCCTAATCTGCCCCCCCACAACGTCGCCGCCAGCTACCTACAATAATTAACCCCTAATCTGCCCACCGGATCTCGCCACTAGTCTAATAAATGTATTAACCCCTAAAGCTAAGTCTAACCCTAACACTAACACCCCCCTAAGTTAAATATAATTTAAATCTAACAAAATAAATTAACTCTTATTATATAAATTATTCCTATTTAAAGCTAAATACTTACCTGTAAAATAAACCCTAATATAGCTACAATATAAATTATAATTATATTGTAGCTATTTTAGGATTAATATTTATTTTACAGGCAACTTTGTAATTATTTTAAACAGGTACAATAGCAATTAAATAGTTAATAACTATTTAATAGCTAAAATAGTTAAAATAATTACAAAATTACCTGTAAAATAAATCCTAACCTAACAATTAAACCTAACACTACACTATCAATAAATAAATTAAATAAAATACCTACAATTACCTACAATTAAACCTAACACTACACTATCAATAAATTAATTAAATACAATACCTACAAATAACTACAATTAAATAAACTAACTAAAGTACAAAAAATAAAAAAGAACTAAGTTACAAAAAATAAAAAAATATTTACAAACATTAGAAAAATATTACAATTTTAAACTAATTACACCTACTCTAAGCCCCCTAATAAAATAACAAAGACCCCCAAAATAAAAAAATGCCCTACCCTATTCTAAATTTAAAAAGTTCAAAGCTCTTTTACCTTACCAGCCCTGAAAAGGGCCATTTGCGGGGCATGCCCCAAATAATTCAGCTCTTTTGCCTGTAAAAAAAAACATACAATACCCCCCCCAACATTACAACCCACCACCCACATACCCCTAATCTAACCCAAACCCCCCTTAAATAAACCTAACACTAAGCCCCTGAAGATCTTCCTACCTTATCTTCACCATGCCAGGTTCACCGATCCGTCCTCCGAAGTCTTGATCCAAACCCAAGCCTGGCTGGCGATCCATAATCCGGCTGAAGTCTTCTATCAAGCCGCGGCTGAAGAGGTCCAGAAGAGGCTCCAAAGTCTTCATCCTTTCCGGGAAGAAGAGGAGATCCGGACCGGCAACCATCTTGATCCAAGCGGCATCTTCTATCTTCATCCAATGACGAACGGCTCCATCTTGAAGACCTTCAGTGCGGATCCATCTTCTTCTTCCAACGTCCAACTGAAGAATGAAGGTTCCTTTAAGGGACGTCATCCAAGATGGCGTCCCTCGAATTCCGATTGGCTGATAGGATTCTATCAGCCAATCGGAATTAAGGTAGGAAAATTCTGATTGGCTGATGGAATCAGCCAATCAGATTCAAGTTCAATCCGATTGGCTGATCCAATCAGCCAATCAGATTGAGCTCGCATTCTATTGGCTGATCGGAACTGATTCCATCAGCCAATCAGAATTTTCCTACCTTAATTCCGATTGGCTGATAGAATCCTATCAGCCAATCGGAATTCGAGGGATGCCATCTTGGATGACGTCCCTTAAAGGAACCGTCATTCTTCAGTTGGACGTCGAACGAAGAGGATGGATCCGCGCTGGAGGTCTTCAAGATCAGCCGCTCGTCATCCGATGGAACAACATAGAAGATGCGGCTTGGATGAAGATGTTTGCCGGTCCGGATGTCCTCTTCTGCCCGGATAAGATGAAGATTTCTTCCCGAAGATGGACTTCTTCATTTTGCTGCTTGGATCCAGACTTCAGCCGGAGGATGGACGTCACTCTTCAGCCCCTGCTTGGGCTTGGATGAAGATTTTGGAGGCTCTTCTGGACAGATCGGTGAACCCGGCGAGGTGAAGACAAGGTAGGGAGATCTTCAGGGGCTTAGTGTTAGGTTTATTTAAGGGGGGTTTGGGTTAGAGTAGGGGTATGTGGGTGGTGGGTTGTAATGTTGGGGGGGGGTATTGTATTTTTTTTTTTACAGGCAAAAGAGCTGAATTCTTTGGGGCATGCCCCGCAAATGGCCCTTTTCAGGGCTGGTAAGGTAAAAGAGCTTTTCTATTTTAATTTTAGAATAGGGTAGGGCATTTTTTTATTTTGGGGGTCTTTGTTATTTTATTAGGGGGCTTAGAGTAGGTGTAATTAGTTTAGTTTAAAATTGTTGTAATATTTTTCTAATGTTTGTAAATATTTTTTTATTTTTTGTAACTTCGTTTTTTATACTTTAGATAGTTTATTTAATTGTATTTATTTGTAGGTATTGTATTTAATTAATTTATTGATAGTGTAGTGTTAGGTTTAATTGTAACTTAGGTTAGGATTTATTTTACAGGTAATTTGTAATTATTTTAACTAGGTAACTATTAAATAGATATTAACTATTTAATAGCTATTGTACCTGGTTAAAATAAATACAAAGTTGCCTGTAAAATAAATATTAATCCTAAAATAGCTACAATATAATTATAATTTATATTGTAGCTATATTAGGGTTTATTTTACAGGTAAGTATTTAGCTTTAAATAGGAATAATTTATTTAATAAGAGTTAATTTATTTCGTTAGATATAAATTATATTTAACTTAGGGGGGTGTTAGGGTTAAGGTTAGACTTAGCTTTAGGGGTTAATAAATGTATTATAGTAGCGGTCGGCAGATTAGGGGTTAATACTTGAAGTTAGGTGTTGGCGATGTTAGGGAGGGCAGATTAGGGGTTAATACTATTTATTATAGGGTTATTGAGGCGGGAGTGAGGCGGATTAGGGGTTAATAACTTTATTATAGTAGCGGTGAGCTCCGGTCGGCAGATTAGGGGTTAATAATTGTAGGTAGGTGGCGGCGACGTTGGGGGCGGCAGATTAGGGGTTAATAAATATAATATAGGGGTCGGCGGTGTTAGGGGCAGCAGATTAGGGGTTCATAGGGATAACGTAGGTGGCAGCGGTGTGCGGTCGGCAGATTAGGGGTTAAAACATTTTAATAGAGTGTCGGCGATGTGGGGGGACCTCGGTTTAGGGGTACATAGGTAGTTTATGGGTGTTAGTGTACTTTAGAGCACAGTAGTTAAGAGCTTTTAACTACTGACTTTTTTCTGCGGCTGGAGTTTTGTCGTTAGATTTCTAACGCTCACTTCAGCCAAGACTCTAAATACCGGCGTTAGGAAGATCCCATTGAAAAGATAGGCTACGCAAATGGCGTAGGGGGATCTGCGGTATGGAAAAGTCGTGGCTGCAAAGTGAGCGTTAGACCCTTTCCTGACTGACTCCAAATACCAGAGGGCGGTAAAAACCAGCGTTAGGAGCCTCTAACGCTGGTTTTGACGGCTACCGCCCAACTCTAAATCTAGGCCTTTATTTCTTAATTAATTTTTAAAAGATTTAAAAAAAATGTTTTTTGTAAATTGAGAGAAATTGAGATAGTTTAAAAAAAAGTAAAGAAAAGCTAACAATTAATCTTTAAATTAAAAAAATGTGGTACAACTGGGACTAATATAGCATACCATGTTCAGCTCCTTAAATAAATAAATAAATAAATAAATAAATAAATGTGAGTATAATGAACAAATAGCAAACTGAGGATGTAACATGCTAATCTGAAGAAATAAGTATTAGTATATCAGGTATTCTCTATAAAATGATTTGACTAGAACAGCCATAATTCAAATTAATCAGCTTTACTGATAAAACAATAGTCAAAAATATTAAAAACAACATGGGTCACCAAGGAATTGGCCTAACCCAATCATGATTTTATGGAGTTCCTGATATGTTATTGTATATATATATATATATATATATATTTTTTTTTTTTTTAAGGCTTCGTAATCAGGATACATTGCACGCTCACATAGAAAACCATTGCTCTGTGTTAATTACTTCCACAGCAACAGTACACGTTTACAGTAAATCCATAAATAGCCTCTTGGGGGCCAATTTACCAAAGTGCGAGCATATATTATATAATGTAGTGTATCATATCTGCTGCAAAATGATAAATGCCAACAATATAGATTAATTCTTTTGCTACCTGGATGTGCTATTCTGTTATTTCGATTACTCGCTACTGACCTTTGTCTTGATTATTCACTTGCTCTCGGATTCTTCCTTGGTATCTTTGCCTTCTGATATTGTTAATGATCCAGCCTGGACTTTGACCTTGATCAGTGATATTCTGTCTTACTGTTACTGCCCCTGGCTTTGTCCCTGACTGTACAGTATCCTGTTCCTGCACTTATCCTGCCTGCCTGTATTTTCGTTGGCCTTGTATAAACTGCCTACAACCTCCTTATCTGAGTCCCTGTGCTTTCCTTGGCTGGAGGGTTTCCTACCTGACCTGATAGAAAAGAGGTTGAAGAATAACGATTTTTCAACTGGACTTTTAATAAATATGTATAATCACTTTCACCTAAATTATGAGTTTTGCGTTAGAGGCTATGCGGTGCTAACGAGCAGTTCATGCTCACCGCTCACTTACAGACAGCGCTGGTATTACGGGTTTTAACAAATCTGGCATTAACAAACAAGTAGTGAGCGTTGAGCAAAATTTTGCTCCACATCTCACTCAAATACCAGCGTTGTTTACCTTAGCGACGAGCTGGTGTAACGTGCTCGTGTACGATTTCCCCATAGGAATCAATGGGGAGAGCCGGCTGAAAAAAAGTCTAACACCTGTACAAAAGCAGCGTAAAGCTCAGTAACGCAGCCCCATTGATTCCTATGGGGAAATTTTTTTTATGTCTACACCTAATACCCTAATATAAAACCTGAGTCTAAACACCCCTAATCTTACACTTATTAACCCCTAATCTGCCGCCCCCGACATCGCCGCCACCTACATTATACTTATTAACCCCTAATCTGCTGCCCCCAACATCGCCGACACCTACATTATATTTATTAACCCCTAATCTGCCATCCCCAACGCCACCGCCACTATTCTAAATTTATTAACCACTAAACCTAAGTATAACCCTAACCCTAACCCCCCTAACTTAAATATAATTTAATTAAATCTAAATAAATTTCATATCATTAACTAAATTATTCCTATTTAAAACTAAATACTTACCTATAAAATAAACCCTAAGCTAGCTACAATATAACTAATAGTTACATTGTAGCTAACTTAGGGTTTATTTTTATTTTACATACAAGTTTGTATTTATTTTAACTAGGTAGAATAGTTACTAAATAGTTAGTAAGTATTTAATAACTACCTAGCTAAAATAAATACAAAAGTACCTGTAAAATAAAACCTAACCTAAGTTACAATAACAGCTAACACTATACTATAATTAAATTAATTCCCTAAATTAAATACAATTAAATACAATTAAATAAAATTATCTAAAGTACAAAAAAACCCAAACACTAAATTACAGAAAATAATAAACAAATTACAAGATTTTTAAACTAATTACACATAATCTAATCCCCCTAACAAAATAAAAAAGCCCCCCAAAATAAAAAAAGCCCTACCCTACACTAAAAAGCCCTACCCTACACCTTTTGCAGGGCATTGCCCCAAAGTAATCAGCTCTTTTACCCTCCAGACAGGCAGAAGTCTTCATCCAGACAGCATCTTCTATCTTCATCCATCCGGCGCGGAGTGGGTCCATCTTCAAGACATCCGACGTGGAGCATCCTCTTCATCCGACGGCTAACACTGAATGAAGGTTCCTTTAAATAACGTCATCTAAGATGGCGTCCCTTCAATTCCGATTAACTGACAGAATTCTATCAGCCAATCGGAATTAAGGTAGAAAAAATCTTCAAGGGGTTAGGCTTAGGTTTTTTTAAGGGGGTATTGGGTGGGATTTAGAGTAGGGTTGGTTGTGTGGGTGGTGGGTTTTAATGTTGGGGGGGATTTGTAATTTTTTTTTACAGGTAAAAGAGCGGATTACTTTGGGACAATGCCCCGCAAAAGGCCCTTTTAAGGGCTATTTGTAATTTAGTGTAAGGTAGGGCTTTTTTTATTTTGGGGGGGGCTTTTTTATTTTGTCAGGGGGATTAGATTAGGTGTAATTAGTTTAAAAATCTAAAAAAAATAATTTGTTTATTATTTTCTGTAATTTAGTGGTTTTTTTTGTACTTTAGCTAATTTTATTTAATTGTATTTAATTTAATTTAGGGAATTTATTTAATTATAGTGTAGTGTTAGGTGGTAGTGTAACTTAGGTTAGGTTTTATTTTACAGGTCAATTTGTCTTTATTTTAGCTAGGTAGTTATTAAATAGTTAATAACTATTTAATAACTATTCTACCTAGTTAAAATAAATACAAACTTGCCTGTAAAATAAAAATAAACCCTAAGATAGATACAATGTAACTATTAGTTATATTGTAGCTAGCTTAGGGTTTAGTTTATAGGTAAGTATTTAGTTTTAAATAGGAATAATTTAGTTAATGATAGTAATTTTTATTTAGATTTCTTTTAATTATATTTAAGTTGGGGGGGTTAGGGTTAGATTTAGGGGTTAATAACTTTAGTATAGTGGCGGCGACATTGGGGGCGGCAGATTAGGGGTTAATAAATGTAGGTAGGTGTCGGCGATGTTTGGGACGGCAGATTAGGGGTTAATAATATTTAACTAATGTTTGCGAGGCGGGGGTTAATATATTTATTATAGTGGCGGTGATGTCCAGTTCGGCAGATTAGGGGTTACATTTTTTTTAGTGTTTGCGATGCGAGTGGGCCTCGGTTTAGGGGTTAATAGGTAGTTTATGGGTGTTAGTGTACTTTTTAGCACTTTAGTTAAGAGTTTTATGCTACGGCGTTGTAGTGTAAAACTCTTAACTACTGACTTTAAAATGCGGTACCAGTCTTGACAGAAGGGTCTACCGCTCACTTTTTGGCAGACTCGTAATACCGGCGCTATGCAAGTCCCATTGAAAAAAGAGGATATGCAATTTACGTAAGGGGATTTGCGGTATTTCCAAGTCTGGCCAAAAAAGTGAGCGGTACACCTGTACCCTCAAGACTCGTTATACCAGCGGGCGTTAAAAAGCAGCATTAGGACCGGCTAATGCTGCTTTTTAAGCCTAATGCACAACTCATAATCTAGCTATTTATTTCTTAATTAATTTTTAAAAGATTTAAAAACATTTTTTTTGTAAATTGAGATTGAGTAGAATTCGATTTTGGATTGTTTACTGAAAGTGCTTAACACATAGTTTAAAAAAAAAGAAAAGAAAAGCTAACAATTAAAAAATTAAATCTTTAAATTAAAAAAATGTGGTACAACTGGGACTAATATAGCATGCCATGTTCAACTCCTTAAATAAATAAATAAATAAATAAATAAATCAATGTGAGTATAATGAACAAGTAGCAAACTGAAGATGTAACATGCTAATCTGAAGAAATAAGTATTAGTATATCAGGTATTATCTATAAAATGATTTGACGAGAACAACCATAATTCAAATTAATCAGCTTTACTCATAAAACAAAAGTAAAAAATATTAAAATCAACATGGGTCACCAAGGAATTGGCCTAACCCAATCATGATTTTATGGATTTCCTGAAAAGTTATTGTGTGTATATATATATATATATATATATATATATATATATATTTTTTTTTTTTTTTAAGGCTTCGTAATCAGGATACATTCTACGCTCACACAGAAGACCATTGCTCTGTGTTAATTACTTCCACAGCAACAGTACACGTTTACAGTAAATCCATAAATAGCCTCTTGGGGGCCAATTTACCAAAGTGCGAGCGGATATGATACAATGTAGCGTATCATATCTGCCGCACATCGATAAATGCCAACAGCATTTATCATTACACAAGCAGTTCTTGTGAACTGCTTGTGCAATGCCACCCCTGCAGATTTGTGGCCAATCAGCCGCTAGCAGGGGGTGTCAATCAGCCCAATCGTATAGGATTGGGCGGATTGATGTCTACGGCCTCAGAGCTGGCGGACCAGTTATGGTTTAGACCGCTGCTTCATAACTACTGAAGGCTCATGCGGAAACAGGGGCATCAAGCTCCATTCTGAGCTTGATAATTTGGCCCCTTGGGGCGCAAACACATATTTAGCGATGGGCGCAAAACCCAGTTTTGCCAGTTTTTAGTCGAATCGAGCGATCACATATACGACACAGCAGACAAGTTACACGCATATATTTTACATGTTGGCCACAGTTTTTACTCCTATAAATTAACATAGAACTGGCATCGCGAGTCGGTATCACATATTCAGCACAAGGAGTTACGCGCACAGAATGGAGATATTTTACTCCATTTTCACTTTGCCACACATAGGCAGGCAGAGTATAAAAGTATTATAGGGGCGATCCAGAGGCTCCTAACAAAATTTTGATTAAAGTCCGATTATCTACACTTCATACAGTTATCAATATTGTATTATAAGTAGATCTACCCTGCTAACTTTTCGGATGTCGATCTGAGACAATTTATGGAGTTTGCACAAACTAGAGCCCCAACAATCGGACTGTATAGAATACCAGAAGAAGGCCTTACTAAACCACATACTGTGACCCCCCCGGCTTTCCGGGTAAAACAGGATCATCTCACGGCTGATCGATAATGGAGGAGCATTATGTAACTATTCACACCCAATTAGCAGAACTTGAAGATAAGGCTAAGAGGAGATTCAATGATCTTATAGCTATAGTTAAAAATGGCTACGCAGAAGAAGTAGCTGAAACTTTTACTCTTCAGGAGGCTAACGCAATTACGGCATCCTCAAACCCACCGTTTACAGATCTGAACTCTGAGACTTAAAGGGACATTAAACCCCAAAAATTTATTTCATGATTCAGGTAGAGAAAACAATTTTAAACAACTTTCCAATTTACTTCTGTTATCTAATTTGCTTCATTATTCAGATATCCTTTGTTGAAGAAATAGCAATGCACAAGGGTGAGCCAATCACACAGGGCATCTATGTGCAGCCACCAATCAGCTGCTACTGTGCCTATCTAGATATGCTTTTCAGCAAAGAATATCAAGAGAATGAAGCATATTAGATAATAGAAGTAAATGAGAAAGTTGTTTAAAATCCCATGCTCTTTCTAAATCATGAAAGAAAAAAATATGGATTTAATGTCCCTTTAACATGGGACCTGGTCCTACCCAAACCGAAGGATTGTCAACATTAATGCAGAGTTACTAACCCAGGTTGATGTGTCTACTCCTCTTGCCGCAATGGCTCCCAGCATGAAATACAAGCCCATCCTCAAACACAGGGTCCTGGACTGTGGGTGTGCGGCCGACTCCCGTGGCTGGTTCTTGAAGAGTTTCTATGGTCCCCATCCACCTGGGAGATATATTTTACAGGAACTAGGACAATGGTGGCTCCAAGATGCATGGAAATTCACTTTTACCTTGCCGAGCAGGCTCATCCCATTACAGACCTGGAAATTACCAGATACTAGTCAAGCTATCATAGCTACGATTCGTGCCGGAGTAGGCTGAGAGAATGTTCTTGGTCATAGCAATAAACAGGGCTGCACTATAATGTTCACATTTTTGCTAATGACCAGGGGAACGGCTTTGCTTATTTGAAAGGTCAAAGACAAGTTATGTACCCTATTAGCCCCTAATATACTCTTGTTGGTATTTTATTAGTCCCCCCCCCCTCTTAGTGTGAATTAACAGAGTATTCCTAATATGTAAGTTAGTGTTGGGTAATTTTAGTAACTAGGTGGATAATTCATATATTCCAGTGATCTGGTATAGGCAATGTACGCTAAGGCATCATTTACATTTTTATGTTGTTCAGTCTAATAGTTAACTGTGACTATACAGCAGAGCCATAATCTCCTTCTGAAACTCACATGTACACATCTTGTCTAACATACAGCTAGATTACGAGTTTTGAGCGCTATAGGGAAATTACCGACCACCACAAAAGCGGCATTATTTCACCTCACTATAGCGCAGCTATTATAGGTTTACAGAAAGCAGGCTTGCATGGGCGATATTGTTGCGTTGAGCTCCGTACCTCACCCAAATACAAGCGCTGCTTTGACATGCTCGTGCACGATTTCCCCATGGAAATCAATGGGGAGAGCCAGTAAAAAAAACAGCCTAACACCTGCAATCCCAGAATGAAAAGTTCCGTAACGCAGCCCCATTGATGTCTATTGGGAAAGAAAAAATTATGTTTAAACCTAACACCCTAACATAAACCAAACGTCTAAACGCCTCTAATCTGCTGCCCCTAACATCGCCACCACCTACATTGCAGTTATTAACCCCTAATCTGCCGCCCCTAATATCGCCGCCACCTACATACAGTTATTAACCCCTAATCTGCCACCCCTAACATCGCCACCACTTACATACAGTTATTAACCCCTAATCTGCAGCCCCTAACATCGCCGCCACCTACATTACAGTTATTAACCCCTAATCTGCTGCCCCTAACATTGCCGCCACCTACATAAGTTATTAACCCTTAATCTGCCGCCCCTAACATCATTGCCACCTACCTACACTTATTAACCCCTAATCTGCTGCCTCCAATGTCGCCGCCACTATACTAAAGTTATTAACCCCTAAACCTCTGGCCTCCCACATCACTAACACTACATAAATATATTAACCCCTAAACCTAACCCTAACGTACCCCTAAGCATAAGTCTAACCCTAACACACCCTAATTTAAATATAATTAAAATAAATCTAAATAAACCCTACACTTATTACCTAAATAATTCCTATTTAAAAATAAATACATACTTACCTGTAAAATAAAACATAAGCTAGCTACAATACAACTATTAGTTATATTGTAGCTATCTTAAGGTTTTATTTTTATTTAAAACTAGGTAGACTAGTTAGTAAATAGTTATTAACTATTTGCTAACTACCTAGTTAAAATAAATACAAATTTACCTGTAAAATAAAACCTATCCTGCCTTACAATAAAACCTAACATTACAATGAAATCAAATAAATTAAATTAATCAAATACAATTATCTAAATTACACAAAATAAAAAACGAAATGATCAAAAAACAACAACAAATTACTCCTAATCTAATAGCCCTATCAAAATAAAAAAGGCCCCCCAAAATAATAAAACCCCTAGCCTACACTAAACTGCCAATAGCCCTTAAAAGGGCCTTTTGCGGGGCATTGCCCCAAAGATAACACCTTTTTTACCTGGCAATAAAAATTACAAACACCCCTCCAACAGTAAAACCCACCACCCACACAACCAAACCCCCCAAATAAAACTCTATCTAAATAAACCTAAGCAAACCATTGCCCTAAAAAGGGCATTTGTATGGGCATTGCCCTTAAAAGGGCATTTAGCTCTTTTACGGTGCTCAAACCCTAAGCTAAAAATAAAACCCACCCAATAAACCCTTAAAAAAAAAACTAACACTAACCCACGACGATCCACTTACAGTTTTCGAAGACCGGACATCCATCCTCATCCAAGCGGGCAGAAGTCCTCATCCAAGCGGGCAGAAGTCCTCATCGAAGCCGGCAGAAGTCTTCATCCAAGTGGGCAGAAGTCTTCATCGAAGCGGCCAGAAGTCTTCATCCAAGCGGGGAGAAGTCTTCATCCAGACGGCATCTTCTATCTTCATCCATACAGCGCAGAACGGGTCCATCTTCAAGGCATCCGGCGCAGAGCATCCTCTTCATACGGTCGGTGCAGTAAACTGAAGGTTCCCTTTAAGTGATATCATCCAGGATGGCATCCCTTACATTCCGATTGGCTGCCAAAAGGAATTAAAGGGGAATGCGTGCTCAATCCTATTGCCTGATTGGATCAGCAAATAGGATTAAAGCTCAATCGTATTGGCTGATTGGATCAGCCAATAGGATTTTTTCCCCTTTAATTCCTATTGGCTGAAAGAATTCTATCAGCCATTTAACAATCTAAGGGACACCATCTTGGATGATGTCACTTAAAGGGAACCTTCAGTTTACGGCGGCAACCATATGAAGAGGATGCTCCACGCCGGATGTCTTGAAGATGGACCTGCTCCACGCTGGATGGATGAAGACAGAAGATGCCATCTGGATGAAGACTTCTGCCCGCTTGGATGAAGACTTTTAGCCACTTCGATGAAGACTTCTGCCTGCTTGGATGAGGACTTCGCCGGCTGGATGAGGATGGATGTCCGGTCTTCGAAAACTGTAAGTGGATCGTTGGGGGTTAGTGTTAGGTTTTTTTAAGGATTTATTGAGTGGGTTTTATTTTTAGCTTAGGGTTTGGGCACCATAAAAGAGCTAAATGCCCTTTTAAGGGCAATGCCCATCCAAATGCCATTTTCAGGGCAATGGTTAGCTTAGCTTTATTTAGATTGAGTTTTATTTGGGGGGTTTGGTTGTGTGTGTGGTGGTTTTTACGGTTGGGGGGGTGTTTGTAATTTTTATTACCAGGTAAAAAAGCTGTTATTTTTGGGGCAATGCCCCGCAAAAGGCCCTTTTAAGGGCTATTGGCAGTTTAGTGTAGGCTAGGGGTTTTATTATTTTGGGGGGGCTTTTTTTTATTTGATAGGGCTATTAGTTTAGGAGTAATTTTTTTTTTTCAAATTTCGTTTTTTATTTTATGTAATTTAGTGTTTTATTTTTTTTGTAATTTAGATAATTGTATTTGATTAATTTAATTTATTTGATTTGATTGTAATGTTAGGTTTTATTGTAAGGCAGGTTAGATTTTATTTTACAAGTACATTTGTATTTATTTTAACTAGGTAGTTAGTAAATAGTTAATAACTATTTACTAACTAGTCTACCTAGTGAAAATAAATACACACTTATCTGTGAAATAAAAATAAAACGCTCACATATATATATATTTATGTATCACTAAGTAATATATATGACAGATCACTGTTTAATAGGAGAGATTGATTTATATATTATCCCCACTGGGATATACACTACAACACTTGGTTGCTACTTCTATGTAATAGATATTTTATATTCTAGGTTTATTCAGACTCTATATTATATTATTAGCGCCCTCTAGTGATTGATTCGCAAATAATCTCTAGTTATATTGTAACTAGCTTAGTTTTTTTTTACAGGTAAGTATGTATTTATTTTTAAATAGGAATTATTTAGGTAATAATTGTAAGGTTTATTTAGATTTATTTTAATTATATTTAAGTTAGGGGGTGTTAGGGTTAGGGTTAGACTTATGCTTAGGGTTATGTTAGGGTTAGGGTTAGGTTTAGGGGTTAATATATTTATGTAGTGATGTGGGAGGCCAAAGGTTTAGGGGTTAATAGTTTAATTTAGTACATTTTCTTGTTGGGTGCTTGCGGTTTAGTGGTTAATAGGTTTATTATAGCGACGGAGTGGGCGGACGGCAGATTAGGGGTTAATAATATTTAAGTAGTGTTTGTGATGCAGGAGGGCGGCGGTTTAGGGGTTAATAGGTTTATTATAGTGGCAACGATGTCGGGGAGTGGCGGAATAGGGGTTAATAAAAATTTTCAGCTGCGGCGATGTCCGGAGCGGCAGATTAGGGGTTAATAATTTTATTATAGTGTTTGTGATACGGGAGGGCCTTGGTTTAGGGGTTAAAAGGTAGTTTATGGGTGTTCGTGTACTTTTTAACACTTTAGTTATGAGTTACAGCTTTGTAACGTAAAACTCATAACTACTGACTTTAGATGGCCGTACAGATCTTGTGGTTATAGAGTGTACCGCTCACTTTTTGGCCTCCCAGGCAAACTCGTAATACCGGCGTTATGGGAGTCCCATTGAAAAAGGACTTTTTTAAAAGTGTGGTACTGACGTTGCGTAACGGCCAAAATGATGTGCGGTACACCTATACCTACAAGACTTGTAATAGCGCCGTTAGGGAAAAAGCAGCGTTATGAAGCATAACAATGCTTTTTCACTCATAACGCAAAATTCATAATCTGGCTGATACAGTGTTAAATACCTATGTCTCTCCAGTAGATCTTTTTTGGCCATAGTATACAGCATGGCTAACACATATCTAGTTTGGACTCCTATTGGGTTTCTTTATATGTTAAGGTTCATTGTATTTAGTTCTTGGTTACTGGACACCATAGACTGCCTTTACAATCGCATATTACTGAATCCTTTGTATGGTCATATAATGAGAGGTTAATTTGGATAGCATAAAGTTTAACCTTATATGATGTCAGAGCCTCTTAATCAATGTGTATTCGGATATCTTGCAATTGAGATATAGCATGTTAACTACTATAAGTCCATATTGACTCATACCCCAATCTTCACAAATCAGACAGGTACTAGCCCAAATATTTTAGAAGAGACTTCTGATAATGTTTAAACCAGGTCATCTATAACTTTATGTACAATTATCTACCTTTTCTGATTTTGTTCAAAGACTCAACAACAACATACATACTAAAGTTCAGAAACCCTTATAATGACTCCTGCTATTTAATATTCTTTATCTTCAATTATTACTCTATTATACCCTTGCATACTATGGGAATGATACTATTATTTCATTATTCTAACATCAGCATTATCAGTAGCTATGTCCTTTTAAGAATATTTATATACCTACCCAGTTTACTGGGATAATTCATTAACGGCTTGGGTCCGTTGAAGTTGATATTGCTGAAATAAGAACCTCTTTAATAATCGTATATATATCTAAGCTTGTGGTTTCATTTCACTATATATCATCCTAATAGGAAGCTAATTATAGAGGTTCCATAGTATTACTATTTCATTAATTTAGAAAAATAAGGTAACGGTTAAACTTTGTAATTAACAATTGTTTTAAGAATATTTGCATAAAACTCGGGGTCCATCCGATAAAAATCGTCGCCCGCAAAAGCCGGCGATGCCAATATTTGCGCGGGTTTGGTATCACATATACGGCGTAACCTAGAAGTTACGCGCGTATATTTCTGCCGTCGCCCGTAGTTTTTTGGGCTATAGGCAGGTATACCAAACCAGCACAGTTTGGTATCCAATATGAAGCGTAAGGACTTACGTGGCGAAAATGGAGAAAACTTACTCCATTTTCACCTCGCCACAAAAAGCAGCAGTAAGAAGCCATACGCTGACTATTGGAGCCCCGTAACTCCCTAAACTGGCTGCTAAAATAAACCTAACACCTAACGCATCCGATTGGCTGATCCAATCAGCCAATCAGATTGAGCTTGCATTCTATTGGCTGATCGGGACAGCCAATAGAATGCGAGCTCAATCTGATTGGCTGATTGGATCAGCCAATTGGATTGAACTTGAATCTGATTGGCTGATTCAATCAGCCAATCAGATTTTTCTAACTTAATTCCGATTGGCTGATAGAATCCTATCAGCCAATCGGAATTCGGCGGACGCCATCTTGGATGACGTCATTTAAAGGTACCTCATTCGTAGTTCAGTAGTCGTCCGGGATGGATGCTCCGCGGCGGCGGAGCGAAGAAAGAAGATTGAAGATGCCGCCGGAAGAATGAAGACTTTGCTGCCGCTTGGAGGAAGACGTCGCCGGAGGAAGAATTCTTCTTTGCCGCTTGGAGGAAGACATCGCCGGAGGAAAAATTCTTCTTTGCCGCTTGGAGGAAGACATCGCCCGGATCGGATCAGGAGTTCGGCCCGGTGTGGTGAAGACAAGGTAGGGAGATCTTCAGGGGGGTAGTGATAGGCTTTTTTAAGGGGGTTTTGGGTGGTTTTAGAATAGGGGTATGTGGGTGGTGGGTTGTAATGGGGGGGGTATTGTATTTGTATGCAAAAGAGCTGAATTCTTTGGGGCATGCCCCACAAAAGGCCCTTTTAAGGGCTGGTAAGGTAAAGAGCTTTGAAATTTGTTTAATTTAGAATAGGGCAGGGAATTTTTTTTATTTTGGGGGTTTATTATTTTATTAGGGGGCTTAGAATAGGTGTAATTAGCTTAAAAATCTTGTAATCTTTTTTTTTATTTTTTGTAATTTAGTGTTTTTTTTTTTGTAATTTAGTTTAGTTAATTTAATTGTATTTTTAGATAGATGTTTGTAGTTTATTTAATTTATTGATAGTGTAGGTGTATTTGTAACTTAGGTTAGGATTTATTTTACAGGTAATTGGGTAATTATTTTAACTAGGTAGATATTAAATAGTTAATAACTATTTAATAGCTATTATACCTAGTTAAAATAATTAACAATTTACCTGTAAAATAAATATTAACCCTAACATAGCTACAATGTAATTATTAATTATATTGTAGCTATCTTAGGGTTTATTTTATAGGTAAGTATTTAGATTTAAATAGGAATATTTTAATTTATACATGAATTAGATTAATTTAATATAAATTTAGTTAGGGGTGTTAGGGTTAGATAGAGTTAATATAGTTAATATAAATACTATAGTAACTATATTAACTATATTAACCCTAATATAATTAGGGTTAATATAGTTAATATATATAATGTAATACCTATATTAACTATAATATACTTAGGGTTAATATAGATAATATAGCTGGCGGCGGGGTAGGTAGATTAAATTAGGGGTTAATCATTTTAATAGAGATGGCGGCGGTGTAAGGGGCTTACATTAGGGGTTAATAATTTTAATATAGATGGCGGCGGTGTTAGGGGCTCACTTTAGGGGGTTATAGATATAATATAGCTGGCGGCGGGGCACGGGAGCGACGGTTTAGGGGTTAATAATTTTATTAGGTTGCGGCGGGGTACGGGAGCGGCGGTTTAGGGGTTAATAGCTTTTTTATTGTTAGGATAGTGAGGGGGGATAGCGGATAGAGGGTTAGACGTGTCGGGCTATGTTAGGGAGGCGTGTTAGACGTGTCGGGCTATGTTTAGGAGGCGTGTTAGACAGTGCGGGTGATTTAGACTTTAGTCAGGTTTTGTAGGCGCCGGCAGTTTCTAACGTGGCGCAAGTCACTGACGACTCCAAAAATCTGTACTTACGCAGATTTCTGGACATCGCTGGTTTGTGAGACTTGCGCCTCTTTAGCAAGTGACGGCGCCGCATATTGGATGGCTCGAGTTGTGAGCTGAAACTGCGGGCGACGTGGGTTCCCTCGCTTGCGCCGCAAACTGCGATCTATATCGGATCGCGCCCCTCATGTGCAATGTTAAAGCCTGTCTTGTACTGCATAACCCATACCTAAAAACTATCACCTAGATTATGAGTTTTGGAGTTTTGCGGTAACAGGGGTAACAGGGGTGTGGTATTACAGTTTTTTTTAAACCCGGCATTAGCCGCAAAAAGGTGAGCGTAGAGCAGAATTTAGCTCCACATCTCACCTCAATACCAGCGCTGCTTACGGTAGTGGTGAGCTGGCTAAACGTGCTTGTGCACGATTTCCCCATAGGAATCAATGGGGCAGTTTCAGCTTCTAACGCAGCCCCATTGATTCCTATGTGGAAACAAAAGTTATGTATACACCTAACACCCTAACATGAACCCAGAGTCTAAGCAACCCTAATATTACACTTATTAACCCCTAATCTGCCGCACCCGACATCGCCGCAGCCTACATTATATTATTAACCCCTAATCTGCCGCTCCGGACACCACCGCCACCTACATTATCCCTATGAACCCCTAATCTGCTGCACTCAACATCGCTGACACCTACTTTTTATTTATTAACCCCTACTCTGCCGCCCTCAATGTCGCGGCCACCTACCTACACTTATTAACCCCTAATCTGCCGCCGCCAATGTCGCCGCCGCTATAATAAAGTTATTAACCCCTAAACCTAAGTCTAATCCTAACCCTAACACCCCCTAACTTAAATATAATTTAAATAAATATAAATAAAATTACTATAATTAACTAAATAATTCCTATTTAAAACTAAATACTTACCTATAAAATAAACCCTAAGCTAGCTACAATATAACTAATAGTTACATTGTAGCTATCTCAGGGTTTATTTTTATTTTACAGGCAAGTTTGTATTTATTTTAACTAGGTACAATAGTTATTAAATAGTTATTAACTATTTAATAACTTCCTAGTTAAAATAAATACAAATTTACCTGTAAAATAAAACCTAACCTAAGTTACAATTATACCTAACACTACACTATCATTAAATTAATTTACTAAATTACCTACAATTAAATAAAATAAACTAAAGTACGAAACCCCCCCACTAAATTACAGAAAAAAATATAATAATTACAAGATTTTTAAACTAATTACACCTAATCTAATCCCCCTAATAAAATAAAAAGCCCCCCTAAATAATAAAAATCCCTAATCCTATCAGCCAATCGGAATTCAAGGGACGCCACCTTGGAAGACATTATTTAAAGGAACCGTCATTTGTCGTGTAGTCGTCAGTCTGGATGGATGCTCCGCGTCTGCTGGCTTCAAGATGGACCCGCTCCGCTCCGGATGGATGAAGATAGAAGATGCCGCCTGGATGAAGACTTCTGCCCGTCTGGAGGACCTCTTCTGCCCGGATCGGATGAAGACTTCTGCCCCTCTGGAGGACCATTTGTGTCCGACTGGTGAAGACGTCTCACGGTAGGGTGATCTTCAAGGGGTTAGTATTAGGTTTTATGAAGGGGGGATTGGGTGGGTTTTAGAGTAGGGTTGGGTGTGTGGGTGGTGGGTTTTAATGTTGGGGGGTATTGTCTTTTTTTTACAGGTAAAAGAGCTGATTACTTTGGGGCAATGCCCCGAAGAAAGCCCTTTTAAGGGTTATTTGTAATTTTAGTATAGGGTAGGGATTTTTATTATTTTGGGGGGCTTTTTTATTTTATTAGGGGGATTAGAGTAGGTGTAATTAGTCTAAAATTCTTGTAATTATTTTATTTTTTTCTGTAATTTAGTATTTTTTCCCCCGTACTTTATTTTATTTTATTTAATTGTAGTTAATTGTAGGTAATTTAGTAAATTAATTTAATTATAGTGTAGTGTTAGGTGTAATTGTAATTTAGGTTAGGATTTATTTTACAGTAAATGTGTCTTTATTTTAACTAGTAGTTATTAAATAGTTAATAACTATTTAATAACTATTGTACCTAGTTAAAATAATTACAAACTTGCCTGTAAAATAAAAATAAACCCTAAGCTAGATACAATGTAACTATTAGTTATATTGTAGCTAGCTTAGGGTTTATTTTATAGGTAAGTATTTAGTTTTAAATTGGAATAATTTATTTAATTGTAGTAATTTTATTTCATTTTATTTAAATTATATTTAAGTTAGGGGGGGTTAGACTTAGGGTTAGACTTTAGGGCTTAATAAATTTAATATAGTAGCGGCGACGTTGGGGGCGGCAAATTAGGGGTTAATAAATATAGGTAGGTGTCGGCGATGTTAGGGACGGCAGATTAGGGGTTAATAAAATTTAACTTGTGTTTGCGAGGTGGGAGTGCGGCAGTTTAGGGGTTAATATATTTATTAAAGTGGCGGCGATGTCCGGTTGGCAGATTAGGGGTTAAAAAATGTATTTAAGTGTTTGCGATGTGGGGGGGGGGGGCTCGGTTTAGGGGTTAATAGCTAGTTTATGGGTGTTAGTGTACTTTTTAGCACTTTAGTTAAGAGTTTTATGTTACGGCGTAAGCCTATAAAACTCTTAACTACTGACTTTTAAATGCGGTAGGAGTCTTGACAGGAGAGGGTGTACCGCTCACTTTTTCCAAGACTCGTAATACCGGTGTTAGGCAAATCCCATTAAAAAGATAGGATACGCAATTGACGTAAGGGGATTTGCGGTATGCTCAAGTCGCGGAAAAAAAGTGAGCGGTACACCTGTACCTGCCAGACTCGTAATACCAGCAGGCGTTAAAAAGCAGCGTTGGGAACTCTCAACGCTGCTTTTTAAGGCTAACGCAAGACTCGTAATCTAGGTGTATGTTTTCAAAAAAAGTATTGTAACCCCCTGGAAGCCTTGGCAAACACCTAACACAAGGGTAATATTAACCCTTAAACCGCCACCCCCCAACATGTCTAATAAAATGTATTATCCCTTAAACCACCATCCCCACACAGTGCAAACTTCCATATAAACATATTAACCCCTAAACTGCCGACGCCCCACAATGCACACACCTAATTAAACTATTAACACCTAAACCGCCAATCCCCCCACAACGCAAACTACATAATTAAACTATTAACACCTAAACAGCCAAACCCCCACAATGCAAAGTATCTAATAAAAATATTAACCCCAAACCGCCAACCCCTCAAAACGCAAAGTATTAAACTAATACCTAACACCCCCTAGCTTAACCTCAATTAAAATACATTACATAAAATGAAAGAAACACTAACTACCTTAAAAAATAAAAGATTACAAAAAAATAAAAAATAAAAATTACCATAAAAAACCCTAACATTTCCCAAAATAAAAAAAACCTAACATTATAGAAAAGAAAAAACCTAACATTACAATAAATAACAAACTAAATTATCCAAAATAAAAAAAGTTATTCCTATTCTAAAACCCCCTTATAAAAAAAAGCAACCACAAAATAAAAAACCCCTAATATAACAAACTACCAATAGCCCTTAAAAGGGTCTTTTGTAGGGTATTGTCCTAAAGATAACAGCTCTTTTGCCCAGTAAATAAACAAATTACGCCCTAACCTTACAACCCCCCACCCACCAAATCCCCCAAAATAGAAAAAATCTAAGTTAAAAAATCCCTAATCTACCCATTGCCCTGGAAAGTGCATTTGTATGAGCATTGCCCTTAAAAGGACATTCAGCTCTTTTTTGTAGCCCATTAAAAATAAAAAAAACCCTAATCTAAAATCCCCCCCAAAAAACAAAAAACCTAACACTAACCCCAAAATAGGTACTCACCATTGCTGAAGTCTTGCGATCCATCTTCTTCCCTGCGGTAAAAGGTCTTCATCCAGGCGGCTCCTTCTTTATCCATTGCAGGTCCATCTTCTATCTTCATGGCGAAGGCACGAGTGGTTAGCAGATGTGGAGTGGTCGGCGGTGGTCATCGGCGACGCGGAGGTCCTCTTAATGTGATTGTCCCCCACACACTGAAGATTTAATGCAAGGTACCCCTTTTATATTGAGGTACACTTGCATTCCTATTGGCTGAAAAATTTAAATCAGCCAATAGGATGAGAGATGCTTACATCCTATTGGCTGATTTGATCAGCCAATAGGATGTAAGCAGCTCTCATCCTATTGGCTTATTTGAAATTTGGGACAATGGGTATTATACGTTTTTTTTTTTAAATTTAGGTATTTTTTATTTTGGGGGGTTGGGTGGCTGGGGGTTGTAATGTTATAGGGTACTTTGTTTATTTTCTGGGCAAAAGAGCTGTTAACTTTAGGGCGATGCCCTACAAAAGGCCCTTTTAAGGGCTATTGGTAGTTTATTGTTAAATTAGTTTTTTTTATTTTGGGGTGTTTTTTTTAATGGGGGTATTAGAAAAAGAATAACTAAAGTAAGTTTTTATTTATTTTGTAAGGGTGGGTTTTATATTTTAATGTAATGGTAGTTTTTTAAATTAGGCTTTTCAGTTTTTGTAATTTGTTTTTATTTTTAATGTAGTTAGTATCTTTTTAATTTTATTTCCGTGTAGTTTAATTTGGGATAACTTAGGGGGTGTTAGGTTAGGGGAATTAGTTTATAGTTTAATACTTTGCATTGTGAGGGGTTGGCGGCTTAGGGGTTAATAGTTTTATTTGGTACTTTGCGTTGTGGGGGGGGGTGGCGGGTTAGGTGTTAATAGCTTAATTAGGTGATTGCGATGTGGGGAGATGGGTGATTAGTGGTTAATATTTTATTTAGGTTTTTGTGATGTGGGGGGATTGTGGATTAGGGGGCAATATGATAAACTGGCGTAAGTTACTGGCGACGTCAGAAATGTGTAGGTGCGCACATTTCTGAACCTTGCCAGTTTATCCGATTTACGGCAGTTTATCATCTGGCGGGACACGGATTATGCGATTCACCCGATGTGCAAGGTGAATTTACGGGCGATGTGGGTTTCAGCAGTTACGCTGAAACTTACTCCATATATGTAATCTCGCCCTTGATTTTGGGATGCTCTGAGAAACATGTTAATGCAATTTATGGTTTCTCATCATGCATAAATCGACCTCTTCACACTTGATCCTTCTTCACGGGATGAGAGGAAAGGAATGAACTTCTGGCAGCATGCCTTTAGAACCATCAAATATTGCCCATGAATCTTGGAAAATGACTGAACCATTATGCTGACAAGTCCCTAAGATGACTGCAAACTGCCATAGGCCAGAAAATGTATGCAGGTTAACATCATTAACAACCCTTGTACAGCCATTTTAGCCTTGGTTGCAAGGTAGTCTTCAGTGGCCCATATAGAGTAAGAAGACATGGATGTGTAAACTTATACTGATCTACTACTTTTCCTGAACCAAAAAAACTTTGATATAGTATTTAAGGTGCCCTGGTCCTCATGGTTTTATTGCAATTTTATTAACTGGGTTCCATCCCAGTATGGAGATATTCATAGCCATAGCCTTTTTCCTCACAAACTGCACTTTGCCGATTCAAACATATCGTAACTTGCACTTTGCTGATTCAAACATATCGCACCATGTTTAAACTATTCAGCACCTGGGTAGTGCTTGCTGATTGGTGGCTAAATGTACCCACCAATCAGCAAGCACTAGCCAGGGTGCTGAACCAAAAAAGGAATCTGATATGGTCTACTACATGCTTAACATCAATAATCACCTAATCAACACCCATACAGGTATGGCGGGTGGTTAGGTGATTATGCCCTAAACCGCTATCTCCAACGCAAACTAGAATTACACTACCTAACACCTAACCCATCCTCTAAATTATACCCTAAGTTACATAAAAATAAAAACAACTAAGTTACAATAATAAAAAAACATCTAAGTTACATAAAATAAAAATAGACAGTATCCAAAATAAAAAAACACCATTATACTTAAAGGGACAGTCTACACCAGAATTTTTATTGTTTTAAAAGATAGATAATCCCTTTATTACCCATTTCCCAGTTTTGCATAACCAACACAGTTATAATAATATACGTTTTACATCTGTGATTATCTTGTATCTAAGCCTCTGCAAACTGCCCCTTTTTTCAGTTCTTTTGACAGACTTGCAGTCTAGCCAATCAGTGCCTGCTCCCAGATTACTTCACGTGCACGAGCACAGTGTTATCTATATGAAATATGTGAACTAACACCCTCTAATGGTGAAAAACTGTTAAAATGCAATCTGAAAGAGGTGGGCTTCAAGGTCTAAGAAATTAGCATATGAACCTCCTAGGTTAAGCTTTCAACTAAGAATACCAAGAGAACAAAGCAAAATTGGTGATAAAAGTAAATTGGAAAATTGTTTAAAATTACATGCTCTATCTGAATCATGAAAGTTTATTTTGGCCTAGACTGTCCCTTTAACAGTAACCTACACGCCCCATAAAACCCCCCACCCAAAAAAAAAACAAAAAAATAACACCAAATATAAATTACAATAGACCTTAAAAGGGCCTTTTGTAGGGCATTGCCCTAAAGTCAAAACAGCTCTTTTACAATTAAAAAAATTACAACACCCCCCTTCTACAATAAAAGTAGCCCCCCCACTCCTCAAAATAATAAGGTTTAACTAAAAAAAAAATGTAAATATAAAATAAAAAAGCCTATTCTTTCAAATAAAAAAACACACTACAAAAAACCCTAACTGAATCCAAAGTTTTAACCCACCATGCGAAAATCCAGCTCCTCTTCATCCACGTCGGGGCCCTCTTCATCCCGGGTCCAGGTGCTGGGGGCCCATCTTCGCAGCTGGGGAGGTGGACTTTGGCGGCCTTTTCCACCACCTCCTCTATGCAATCTTTTTCAATGCCAGGGCCCTCTTCATTCAGGATCCAGGCGCCAGGGGCCCATCTTCGCGGAGACAGAATTTTTTGACGGCCTCTTCCTGCGCTCCGTTTCTTCTTTCTTCAAGTCTTCAGCTCTCTTCCTAGAGCCTTACTCCTTATGTGATCGCCGCCGCACACTAAATTTCAGGATTTATATAGGGGTACCACTTCATCCATATTGGCTGATTTTTTTAATTTTTAGAATAGGTATTTTAGTTGGACTTTATTGTTTTCGGGGGTGGGGAGTTACTTGTATTGTAGAGGGGGGGGGGGTGTTTAATTGTAAAAGAACTGTCATTTTAAGGGCTATTGCAATTTATATTTAGGGGGATATTTATCAAAGCGTCAACTATGTTGCATTTGGGGGCGTCAATACACTCGCCAAACATTGCGGTCGCGGATCTGAATACGATCTCCTTATTTATCAAAAAAGCAGTCAAAAACATGTGCATCAAGTACGATGCGAAGAGCCATTGATCTCACATCTATTCGGGTTTTTCCAAACTTTATTTATACAATTTCATTACTGTCCACGAACAATACATTTCTCTTTAGCACATTATTGTATATAGTGTAAATGTATTCTTTTTCTGTTTTGTCAGAAATCTATTGCAAACATATTAACATGTCCCTAAGTTCCTTTTTTTGTTCTAAACAATGTTGTCTGTCATATCTATATGTTTATTTATACCACTATATGTATATATTGTAAATGTATTATTTTCTGAGCAGGAATAATTGTGAATATAACATGTAATCAGAGTATCATATGTATTTATTTGCAATCAATGGATATTTTAAAGGGATAGGAAAGTAAACATTTAAGTTGCAGGATTCAGATAGAGCATGTCATTTTAAAACACTTTCAAATTCACTTCTATTTTTAAATGTGCTTTGTTCTCTTGGTATCTCTTGTTGGTAAAGAATACGCACACATCCTACACTAGTGGGAGCTAGCTGCTAATTGGTGCCTGCACAGATGTGTCTCTTGTGATTGGCTCTAAATAGATGTGTTCAGCTAGCTGCCAGTAGTGCAATGGTGTTCCTTCAGCAAAGGATAACAAGAGAATGAAGAAAATTTGACAATAGAAGTAATTTTGAAAGTTGTTTAAAATTGTAAGTGGAGATTTATTTATTTTAATTCTTTTTAATATTTGACATACACCCTTTAGGATGTGTGTGTGTATATATATATATATATATATATATATATATATATATATATATATAGTATATATATATATATATATATATATATATATATATACATATATGTGTGTGCATTATGTCAGAAATCTTTAGCAGATATATTTACATATATTGTAAATCTATTATTTTCCTGAGCAGGAATTGCAAATATAGCAATTAGTTTAGTGACATATTTGGTGAAAGTGGAGAGTGAATTATTCTAGTTTGTTTTAATATTGGACATACCGTACATACTTTAGTGTGTATATATATATATATATATATATATATATATATATATATATATATATATATATATATATATATATATATATGTATATATATATTTATACCTTGATATATTTATATGTATGTATGTACATATGTATCTATATACATGTAAATATATATGTATTTATGTATATATATATATACACATATATATATATATATATATATAAATATATATATGTATATATGTGTGTACATATATATGTGTATATATATATATATATATATATATATTCTTCTTTTCAGATATTTTTTTAAATAATTTTATTTCTGATCTAAAAGGGACATCAAAATCATATCAGAAATATTATTATGAAGATATAGAAGACACAAGCAACATTACAACTTTTATTAAAAGGGACACAAAACACAAAATTTTTCTTTCATGATTCAGATAGAGCATTCAATTTTAATACACTTTCTAACTTACTCCTAGTATCAATTTATCTTTGTTCTCTTGTTATATTTATTTGAAAAAGTAGGCATGTAAGCTAAGGAATCAGACAAATTCTGTTTCAGACCCTGGGCAGCACATGTTTATTGGTGCGGTCCAATCAGCAAGGTCAACCCAGTTTGTTCTTAGAAAATGGGCCTGCTTCTAAACTTACATTCGTGGGGCGCGATCAAATATACAGTGCAGGTTTCGGTGCAAGCGTGGGAACCTGCGCCGCCCATAATTTCACCTCGCACATCGGGGTATTACATAAACCCCGCCGGCAGCTCATAAAGTGCCGTAAGTCTGATAAACTAGTGATGTCCAGAAATGAGCCTAAATACAAATTTCTGGAGTCGCCAGTGACTTACGGCACTTTAGAAACTGCCGGCACCTAAGAAAAGTAAAGAAAAAAACAAATCTCCCGTAAAAGTCTAACACGCCTCCCAAAAATAAGCCCGACACATAGAAACCCCTATATCCGCAATCCCCCCCTCTCATTACTAATATTAAATGTATTAACCCCTAGACAGACAACCCCCCACAAGGCAATATGCCTATTTAAACTATTAACCCCTATATCCGCCATCAAACCCACACCGCAAGTAATAACTAAATTATTAACCCATAAACCGCCATAGCCCACAACGCAATTAACCTATTCAAGTATTAACCCCTAAACCGCCAAAGCCCACATAGCCTATTAAATGTATTAACCCCTAATCTGCCGCCGCCACTATAATAAAGTTATTAACCCCTAAACCTAAGTCTAACCCTAACACCCCCTAACTTAAATATTATTTAAATAAATCTAAATAAATTTACTATTATTAACTAACGCCTAGATTTAGAGTTCTGCGTTAGCCGTCCAAACCAGCGTTAGGGGGTCCTAACGCTGGTTTTGGCCGCCCGCTGGTATTTAGAGTCAGTCAGGAAAGGGTCTAAAGCTCACTTTCCAGCCGCGACTTTTCCATACCGCAGATCCCCTTACGTCAATTACGTATCCTATCTTTTCAATGGGATCTTTTGAACGCTGGTATTTAGAGTCTTGGCTGAAGTGAGCCTTAGAACTCTAACGACAAAACTCCAGCCGCAGAAAAAAGTCAGGAGTTAAGAGCTTTCTGGGCTAACGTCGGTTCATAAAGCTCTTAACTACTGTGCTCTAAAGTACACTAACACCCATAAACTACCTATGTACCCCTAAACCGAGGTCCCCCCACATCGCCGCCACTCTAATAAAATGTTTTAACCCCTAATCTGCCGAACGCACACCGCTGCAACCTACATTATCCCTATGTACCCCTAATCTGCTGCCCCTGTATTTAATTGTATTTAATTTAGGGAATTAATTTAATTATAGTGTAGTGTTAGGTGTTAGTGTAACTTAGGTTAGGTTTTATTTTACAGGTCAATTTGTCTTTATTTTAGCTAGAAGTTATTAAATAGTTAATAACTATTTAATAACTATTCTACCTAGATAAAAAAAAAAAAAAACTTGCCTGTAAAATAAACCCTAAACTAGCTACAATGTAACTATTAGTTATATTGTAGCTAGCTTAGGGTTTATTTTATAGGTAAGTATTTAGTTTTAAATAGGAATAATTTAGTTAATGATAGTAATTTTTATTTAGATTTCTTTTAATTATATTTAAGTTAGGGGGGTTAGGGTTAGACTTAGATTTAGGGGTTAATAACTTTAGTATAGTGGCGGCGATGTTGGGGCGGCAGATTAGAGGTTAATAAATGTAGGTAGGTGTCGGCGATGTTAGGGATGGTAGATTAGGGTTTAATAATATTTAACTAATGTTTGCGAGGTGGGAGTGCGGTGGTTTAGGGGTTAATATATTTATTATAGTGGCAGCGATGTCCGGTTCAGCAGATTAGGGGTTAAATTTTTTTAGTGTTTGCGATGCGGGAGGGCCTCGGTTTAGGGGTTAATAGGTAGTTTATGTGTGTTAGTGTACTTTTTAACACTTTAGTTAAGAGTTTTATGCTACGGCGTTGTAGTGTAAAACTCTTAACTACTGACTAATATGCGGTACCAGTCTTGACAGGCGAGGGTCTACAGCTCATCTTTTGGCAGACTCGTAATACCGGCGCTATGCAAGTCCCATTGAAAAAAGAGGATACGCAATTTACGTAAGTGGATTTCCAAGTCTGGCCAAAAAAGTGAGTGGTGAGCCTGTACCTGCAAGACTCGTAATACCAGCGGGCATTAAAAAGCAGCGTTAGGACCAGCAAATGCTGCTTTTTAAGCCTAATGCAAAACTCTTAATCTAGCCGTATATATTTACTTTCATATGCCTTTAATCTTTTAGTTTACATTATGTGTGATTATAATATTCCCCCCAATTTCTTTAGATATTGATCATGCCCATAATGTTTCAGAGGAGATTGCCGGTTGTGTTGGACAGATGAGAGCTATTGTGGAGGAGGATCAGGAATTCCAGGAGCAGGAAATCTCCCAGGGGACATTGGATATGTAGGTTCTCATCTGTGCTGCCCCTCCTGCCCCAGAAGACCCAGCTGCTCTGGACCCTGGTGCCCATCCTGCACCTGTTGCTCATGCCCCAGCAGCTCATGGCCGTGCTGACCCTGGCCATGAACTGCCTCGCATTGATGATGATGAGGCAGTTCGTGAAATGCTAAATCTGGCCAGGCAGTACAGGGCTGATCATCATGAGTTGCATGGGGCATTAAGATTATCTGTTGAGCAACAGGGACAGATATTAGAGAGGGGTATTCAAGTAGATAGGGAAAGATTAGATATAGAGAGATATAGACTGAGAAGAGAAACAGGTAGAATAGATTTAGAGTGGGAAAGATTTGTATATGAAAGGATGAGGGATAGTGAAAGATTAGAATTAGAGAGGGATAGATTTTTATACGAAAGACAGAGGGATAGTGATAAATACAAAATATGTGAGTGCGCACAAAGGCTCTACCTGAACAAATAATCAAATGACCTGTTAATAATTATTTGCAGACTAAAAACATTGCTAGTCGCAATTAAATATGGTATTTATTCAAAACACTACTTCTACCTAAGGGTACACTCTTGCTACAGGGGGATAGTGATAAGATAAATTTTGATAGGGAGAGTTTATAAGAAGACAGGGCCAGGGTAGCTGTAGAGCAGGGAGAACTACATCGGTAGAGGGCAGACGAAAACAACCAGATTTTTAATCATCAATTGTTTTTAATGTTTGGGAGCAGAATAACAAGGGAGGGATCTCCCCATTGTCTCTATCTGCCAAAAAAAGGAAAGAGTAGGGTTTTTATTTAGTTCTGTTATATTAATTTATTTTAAATATAATTTATATTTTATTTTTTATTATGTATGTCATTATATTTTTATTTTCTATTATTTAAATATATGAATAAAAATATATTCAAAACTAATAAATGTGTTTGTTTGTTATTACTTTATTCACATAAAAATAATGATTGTTGATCAAATTCAATGCATGGGTAAGATATACCTTTCTCTTCTTTTTAAATGGTCAATCTACGCCATATATTTTTTGGGTTTAAATGTAAAAAAAAAACAAAAAAAAGATTATATAGTCTTGACTTTGGCATAAACAACTCACTTCTATTAAAAATTAAATGAATCAATCATTTTAATTTCAGGATTCATAAATAGCATGTGATAGTAAAGTCATTTGAAATTTAATTAGATTGTGTAAATGTATTCATTCTCATGTTTCCTTATTTAAAAAATATATGACTTTTTCAGTAACGTGACACTGAACACCAACAAATAATTTTAAAACTCAAATAGAGCATGCAATAGTAAGAAAATATATCATTTTTGAATATTATCAATATATCTTTGTTCTTTAGCTATCTTTATTTAAAAAATAAATCATATAAGCTAAGGATAGCGTTTATTTTTGGTTCTTAACCATGGACAGCAGTTGTTTAACCCTTTGAGTGCTAAGCACTTTCCCACCTGGGTGCTAAGCTTTTTTAATTTTATTTTTAATTTTTTAATTTTTTTGAGAAAAAAAATGTAACTTCCCCCCAGATCCCCAAACTATTGGAAAGGTTAGGCGATTACCTTTCCAACAGTGGGTCTTGGGGGTCTGTAGCTGCTTAGATGCCTGATATACAGACTTCTAAACAGCATGCATCCTGCTCCTATACTTAATATTGTTAAGTATTAATAAAGTTGCGCGGTGACGTCATCACGTTATTGCGCGTGATGTCACCACGCATAACATAAACAACTAAGTTACTATAATAAAAAAACATCTAAGTTACATAAAATAAAAATAGACAGTATCCAAAATAAAAAAACACCATTATACTTAAAGGGACAGTCTACACCAGAATTTTTATTGTTTTAAAAGATAGATAATCCCTTTATTACCCATTTCCCAGTTTTGCATAACCAACACAGTTATAATAATATACGTTTTACATCTGTGATTATCTTGTATCTAAGCCTCTGCAAACTGCCCCTTTTTTCAGTTCTTTTGACAGACTTGCAGTCTAGCCAATCAGTGCCTGCTCCCAGATTACTTCACGTGCACGAGCACAGTGTTATCTATATGAAATATGTGAACTAACACCCTCTAATGGTGAAAAACTGTTAAAATGCAATCTGAAAGAGGTGGGCTTCAAGGTCTAAGAAATTAGCATATGAACCTCCTAGGTTAAGCTTTCAACTAAGAATACCAAGAGAACAAAGCAAAATTGGTGATAAAAGTAAATTGGAAAATTGTTTAAAATTACATGCTCTATCTGAATCATGAAAGTTTATTTTGGCCTAGACTGTCCCTTTAACAGTAACCTACACGCCCCATAAAACCCCCCACCCAAAAAAAAAACAAAAAAATAACACCAAATATAAATTACAATAGACCTTAAAAGGGCCTTTTGTAGGGCATTGCCCTAAAGTCAAAACAGCTCTTTTACAATTAAAAAAATTACAACACCCCCCTTCTACAATAAAAGTAGCCCCCCACTCCTCAAAATAATAAGGTTTAACTAAAAAAAAAATGTAAATATAAAATAAAAAAGCCTATTCTTTCAAATAAAAAAACACACTACAAAAAACCCTAACTGAATCCAAAGTTTTAACCCACCATGTGAAAATCCAGCTCCTCTTCATCCACGTCGGGGCCCTCTTCATCCCGGGTCCAGGTGCTGGGGGCCCATCTTCGCAGCTGGGGAGGTGGACTTTGGCGGCCTTTTCCACCACCTCCTCTATGCAATCTTTTTCAATGCCAGGGCCCTCTTCATTCAGGATCCAGGCGCCAGGGGCCCATCTTCGCGGAGACAGAATTTTTTGACGGCCTCTTCCTGCGCTCCGTTTCTTCTTTCTTCAAGTCTTCAGCTCTCTTCCTAGAGCCTTACTCCTTATGTGATCGCCGCCGCACACTAAATTTCAGGATTTATATAGGGGTACCACTTCATCCATATTGGCTGATTTTTTTAATTTTTAGAATAGGTATTTTAGTTGGACTTTATTGTTTTCGGGGGTGGGGAGTTACTTGTATTGTAGAGGGGGGGGGGTGTTTAATTGTAAAAGAACTGTCATTTTAAGGGCTATTGCAATTTATATTTAGGGGGATATTTATCAAAGCGTCAACTATGTTGCATTTGGGGGCGTCAATACACTCGCCAAACATTGCGGTCGCGGATCTGAATACGATCTCCTTATTTATCAAAAAAGCAGTCAAAAACATGTGCATCAAGTACGATGCGAAGAGCCATTGATCTCACATCTATTCGGGTTTTTCCAAACTTTATTTATACAATTTCATTACTGTCCACGAACAATACATTTCTCTTTAGCACATTATTGTATATAGTGTAAATGTATTCTTTTTCTGTTTTGTCAGAAATCTATTGCAAACATATTAACATGTCCCTAAGTTCCTTTTTTTGTTCTAAACAATGTTGTCTGTCATATCTATATGTTTATTTATACCACTATATGTATATATTGTAAATGTATTATTTTCTGAGCAGGAATAATTGTGAATATAACATGTAATCAGAGTATCATATGTATTTATTTGCAATCAATGGATATTTTAAAGGGATAGGAAAGTAAACATTTAAGTTGCAGGATTCAGATAGAGCATGTCATTTTAAAACACTTTCAAATTCACTTCTATTTTTAAATGTGCTTTGTTCTCTTGGTATCTCTTGTTGGTAAAGAATACGCACACATCCTACACTAGTGGGAGCTAGCTGCTAATTGGTGCCTGCACAGATGTGTCTCTTGTGATTGGCTCTAAATAGATGTGTTCAGCTAGCTGCCAGTAGTGCAATGGTGTTCCTTCAGCAAAGGATAACAAGAGAATGAAGAAAATTTGACAATAGAAGTAATTTTGAAAGTTGTTTAAAATTGTAAGTGGAGATTTATTTATTTTAATTCTTTTTAATATTTGACATACACCCTTTAGGATGTGTGTGTGTATATATATATATATATATATATATATATATATATATATATATATATAGTATATATATATATATATATATATATATATATATATATATATATATATATATACATATATGTGTGTGCATTATGTCAGAAATCTTTAGCAGATATATTTACATATATTGTAAATCTATTATTTTCCTGAGCAGGAATTGCAAATATAGCAATTAGTTTAGTGACATATTTGGTGAAAGTGGAGAGTGAATTATTCTAGTTTGTTTTAATATTGGACATACCGTACATACTTTAGTGTGTATATATATATATATATATATATATATATATATATATATATATATATGTATATATATATTTATACCTTGATATATTTATATGTATGTATGTACATATGTATCTATATACATGTAAATATATATGTATTTATGTATATATATATATACACATATATATATATATATATATAAATATATATATGTATATATGTGTGTACATATATATGTGTATATATATATATATATATATATATATATTCTTCTTTTCAGATATTTTTTTAAATAATTTTATTTCTGATCTAAAAGGGACATCAAAATCATATCAGAAATATTATTATGAAGATATAGAAGACACAAGCAACATTACAACTTTTATTAAAAGGGACACAAAACACAAAATTTTTCTTTCATGATTCAGATAGAGCATTCAATTTTAATACACTTTCTAACTTACTCCTAGTATCAATTTATCTTTGTTCTCTTGTTATATTTATTTGAAAAAGTAGGCATGTAAGCTAAGGAATCAGACAAATTCTGTTTCAGACCCTGGGCAGCACATGTTTATTGGTGCGGTCCAATCAGCAAGGTCAACCCAGTTTGTTCTTAGAAAATGGGCCTGCTTCTAAACTTACATTCGTGGGGCGCGATCAAATATACAGTGCAGGTTTCGGTGCAAGCGTGGGAACCTGCGCCGCCCATAATTTCACCTCGCACATCGGGGTATTACATAAACCCCGCCGGCAGCTCATAAAGTGCCGTAAGTCTGATAAACTAGTGATGTCCAGAAATGAGCCTAAATACAAATTTCTGGAGTCGCCAGTGACTTACGGCACTTTAGAAACTGCCGGCACCTAAGAAAAGTAAAGAAAAAAACAAATCTCCCGTAAAAGTCTAACACGCCTCCCAAAAATAAGCCCGACACATAGAAACCCCTATATCCGCAATCCCCCCCTCTCATTACTAATATTAAATGTATTAACCCCTAGACAGACAACCCCCCACAAGGCAATATGCCTATTTAAACTATTAACCCCTATATCCGCCATCAAACCCACACCGCAAGTAATAACTAAATTATTAACCCATAAACCGCCATAGCCCACAACGCAATTAACCTATTCAAGTATTAACCCCTAAACCGCCAAAGCCCACATAGCCTATTAAATGTATTAACCCCTAATCTGCCGCCGCCACTATAATAAAGTTATTAACCCCTAAACCTAAGTCTAACCCTAACACCCCCTAACTTAAATATTATTTAAATAAATCTAAATAAATTTACTATTATTAACTAACGCCTAGATTTAGAGTTCTGCGTTAGCCGTCCAAACCAGCGTTAGGGGGTCCTAACGCTGGTTTTGGCCGCCCGCTGGTATTTAGAGTCAGTCAGGAAAGGGTCTAAAGCTCACTTTCCAGCCGCGACTTTTCCATACCGCAGATCCCCTTACGTCAATTACGTATCCTATCTTTTCAATGGGATCTTTTGAACGCTGGTATTTAGAGTCTTGGCTGAAGTGAGCCTTAGAACTCTAACGACAAAACTCCAGCCGCAGAAAAAAGTCAGGAGTTAAGAGCTTTCTGGGCTAACGTCGGTTCATAAAGCTCTTAACTACTGTGCTCTAAAGTACACTAACACCCATAAACTACCTATGTACCCCTAAACCGAGGTCCCCCCACATCGCCGCCACTCTAATAAAATGTTTTAACCCCTAATCTGCCGAACGCACACCGCTGCAACCTACATTATCCCTATGTACCCCTAATCTGCTGCCCCTGTATTTAATTGTATTTAATTTAGGGAATTAATTTAATTATAGTGTAGTGTTAGGTGTTAGTGTAACTTAGGTTAGGTTTTATTTTACAGGTCAATTTGTCTTTATTTTAGCTAGAAGTTATTAAATAGTTAATAACTATTTAATAACTATTCTACCTAGATAAAAAAAAAAAAAAAACTTGCCTGTAAAATAAACCCTAAACTAGCTACAATGTAACTATTAGTTATATTGTAGCTAGCTTAGGGTTTATTTTATAGGTAAGTATTTAGTTTTAAATAGGAATAATTTAGTTAATGATAGTAATTTTTATTTAGATTTCTTTTAATTATATTTAAGTTAGGGGGGTTAGGGTTAGACTTAGATTTAGGGGTTAATAACTTTAGTATAGTGGCGGCGATGTTGGGGCGGCAGATTAGAGGTTAATAAATGTAGGTAGGTGTCGGCGATGTTAGGGATGGTAGATTAGGGTTTAATAATATTTAACTAATGTTTGCGAGGTGGGAGTGCGGTGGTTTAGGGGTTAATATATTTATTATAGTGGCAGCGATGTCCGGTTCAGCAGATTAGGGGTTAAATTTTTTTAGTGTTTGCGATGCGGGAGGGCCTCGGTTTAGGGGTTAATAGGTAGTTTATGTGTGTTAGTGTACTTTTTAACACTTTAGTTAAGAGTTTTATGCTACGGCGTTGTAGTGTAAAACTCTTAACTACTGACTAATATGCGGTACCAGTCTTGACAGGCGAGGGTCTACAGCTCATCTTTTGGCAGACTCGTAATACCGGCGCTATGCAAGTCCCATTGAAAAAAGAGGATACGCAATTTACGTAAGTGGATTTCCAAGTCTGGCCAAAAAAGTGAGTGGTGAGCCTGTACCTGCAAGACTCGTAATACCAGCGGGCATTAAAAAGCAGCGTTAGGACCAGCAAATGCTGCTTTTTAAGCCTAATGCAAAACTCTTAATCTAGCCGTATATATTTACTTTCATATGCCTTTAATCTTTTAGTTTACATTATGTGTGATTATAATATTCCCCCCAATTTCTTTAGATATTGATCATGCCCATAATGTTTCAGAGGAGATTGCCGGTTGTGTTGGACAGATGAGAGCTATTGTGGAGGAGGATCAGGAATTCCAGGAGCAGGAAATCTCCCAGGGGACATTGGATATGTAGGTTCTCATCTGTGCTGCCCCTCCTGCCCCAGAAGACCCAGCTGCTCTGGACCCTGGTGCCCATCCTGCACCTGTTGCTCATGCCCCAGCAGCTCATGGCCGTGCTGACCCTGGCCATGAACTGCCTCGCATTGATGATGATGAGGCAGTTCGTGAAATGCTAAATCTGGCCAGGCAGTACAGGGCTGATCATCATGAGTTGCATGGGGCATTAAGATTATCTGTTGAGCAACAGGGACAGATATTAGAGAGGGGTATTCAAGTAGATAGGGAAAGATTAGATATAGAGAGAGATAGACTGAGAAGAGAAACAGGTAGAATAGATTTAGAGTGGGAAAGATTTGTATATGAAAGGATGAGGGATAGTGAAAGATTAGAATTAGAGAGGGATAGATTTTTATACGAAAGACAGAGGGATAGTGATAAATACAAAATATGTGAGTGCGCACAAAGGCTCTACCTGAACAAATAATCAAATGACCTGTTAATAATTATTTGCAGACTAAAAACATTGCTAGTCGCAATTAAATATGGAATTTATTCAAAACACTACTTCTACCTAAGGGTACACTCTTGCTACAGGGGGATAGTGATAAGATAAATTTTGATAGGGAGAGTTTATAAGAAGACAGGGCCAGGGTAGCTGTAGAGCAGGGAGAACTACATCGGTAGAGGGCAGACGAAAACAACCAGATTTTTAATCATCAATTGTTTTTAATGTTTGGGAGCAGAATAACAAGGGAGGGATCTCCCCATTGTCTCTATCTGCCAAAAAAAGGAAAGAGTAGGGTTTTTATTTAGTTCTGTTATATTAATTTATTTTAAATATAATTTATATTTTATTTTTTATTATGTATGTCATTATATTTTTATTTTCTATTATTTAAATATATGAATAAAAATATATTCAAAACTAATAAATGTGTTTGTTTGTTATTACTTTATTCACATAAAAATAATGATTGTTGATCAAATTCAATGCATGGGTAAGATATACCTTTCTCTTCTTTTTAAATGGTCAATCTACGCCATATATTTTTTGGGTTTAAATGTAAAAAAAAAACAAAAAAAAGATTATATAGTCTTGACTTTGGCATAAACAACTCACTTCTATTAAAAATTAAATGAATCAATCATTTTAATTTCAGGATTCATAAATAGCATGTGATAGTAAAGTCATTTGAAATTTAATTAGATTGTGTAAATGTATTCATTCTCATGTTTCCTTATTTAAAAAATATATGACTTTTTCAGTAACGTGACACTGAACACCAACAAATAATTTTAAAACTCAAATAGAGCATGCAATAGTAAGAAAATATATCATTTTTGAATATTATCAATATATCTTTGTTCTTTAGCTATCTTTATTTAAAAAATAAATCATATAAGCTAAGGATAGCGTTTATTTTTGGTTCTTAACCATGGACAGCAGTTGTTTAACCCTTTGAGTGCTAAGCACTTTCCCACCTGGGTGCTAAGCTTTTTTAATTTTATTTTTAATTTTTTAATTTTTTTGAGAAAAAAAATGTAACTTCCCCCCAGATCCCCAAACTATTGGAAAGGTTAGGCGATTACCTTTCCAACAGTGGGTCTTGGGGGTCTGTAGCTGCTTAGATGCCTGATATACAGACTTCTAAACAGCATGCATCCTGCTCCTATACTTAATATTGTTAAGTATTAATAAAGTTGCGCGGTGACGTCATCACGTTATTGCGCGTGATGTCACCACGCATAACATAAAACCCCGGCGATGCCTGTCACTATGCAGGCCCGATCGCCGGGGTAGGAGCAGGTGGGAGCCCCCAGATCTCCCTCAAGGTGGAAGAGTGCTAGCGACGGCTATGAGCCGTCATTAGCACCAGAGTGGGAAACTCTGCGACGGCTCAGAGCCATCGTTAGCACTTAATGGTGGATGCATTTTTCAACAAATTTTCAAAAACAACCCAGGTTAAGAAAGAAAAAATAAATAAATATTACAATCTTTGTTTTTCAAATACAGATAGCAAGATAATTATTATGAATTGCCGATTTTCAAAACTCTCTCTCTCTCCTCTCACCAATGTTGCTTTGTACTCTTTGTTGCAAGGTAAACCTAGGAAGGCTCATATGATAATTTCTAAGCACTTGAAGGCCGCCTCTTCTCACATGTTGTTAATTTGCTCATCATAACAGGGGAGAGCTAGTTCATGAAAACCATATAGATAACATTGTGAGCACGCCCGTGGATTGTGGCAGACACTCCACTAATTGGCTAAAATGAAAGTCAATAGATAATAAAGAAAATGTCATGTGATCAGGGGGCTGTCAGAATATGCTTAGATAAAAGTGAATCACAGAGGTAAAAAGTATATCAATATAACAGTGTTGGCAATGCTGAACTGGGGAATGGGTACTAAAAGGAATAATTTGTGCAACCATTCCAAATCTCCTGCTATCCTTTGTGGGATTGAGAATTCCATTTTAAATGTATTTTACATGTACTTAGTGTGCAACAGTTTTGATGGTCTTGCTATCCTTATTTTAAAAATATTTGACAATTGAATAGAGGAATAATGTGGTGTATTAACATTGTCAAACATTACTTAGAAAGAGAATGCAATGTAGAACATTATGAAATGCAATAATTTGTGCAACCGTTTCAAATCTCTTGCTATCCTTTGTTGGAAGTAGAATGCCATTTTAAAGTCATTTCAATCGGCTAGATTATGAGTTTTGCGTTAAGCTGAAAAAGCAGTGTTAACAGGTCTTAACGCTGCTTTTTCACTACCGCTGCTATTACGAGTCTTGCAGGTTTAGGGGCACCGCACACTTCTTTGGCCTTACCGCAAAACGACTTACGTAAACTTTGTAAACCCTTTTTTCTATTGGACTTCCATAGCGCCGGCATTATGAGTCTGTCCTGGGAGGCCAAAAAGTGAGCGGTAAACCCTCTACCTCCAAGATTCATAACGCATTCTAAAGTCAGTAGTTATGAGTTTTACACTACAACGCTGTAGCATAAAACTCATAACTAAAGTGCTAAAAAGTACACTAACACCCATAAACTACCTATTAACCCCTAAACTGAGGCCCTCCCGCATCGCAAACACTATAATAAAATTTTTAACCCCTAATCTGCCGCTCCGGACATCGCCGCCACTATAATAAACATATTAACCCCTAAACCGCCGCACTCCCGCTTCGCAAACACTAGTTAAATATTATTAACCCCTAATCTGCCGCCCCTAACAACGCCGCCACCTACATTATACTTATTAACCCCTAATCTGCCGTCCCCAACGTCGCCGCCACTATATTAAATGTATTCACTCCTAAATCTAAGTCTAACCCTAACACCTCCTAACTTAAATATAATTTAAATAAATCTAAAGAAAATTACTATAATTAACTCAATTATTCCTATTTAAAACTAAATACCTATAAAATAAACCCTAAGCTAGCTACAATATAACTAATAGTTACATTATAGCTAGCTTAGGGTTTATTTTTATTTTACAGGCAAGTTTGTATTTATTTTAACTAGGAAGAATAGTTATTAAATAGTTATTAACTATTTAATAACTACGTAGCTAAAATAAATACAAATTTACCTGTAAAATAAAACCTAACCTAACACTACACTACAATTAAATAAATTCCCTACATTAAATACAATTAAATAAATTAAATTAGCTAAATTACAAAAACAAACAAACACTAAATTACAGAAAATAAAAAACTAATTACAGATCTTTAAACTAATTACACCTAATCTAATAGCCCTATCAAAATAAAAAAAAAAACCCAAAATAAAAAAAACCCTAACCTAAACTAAACTATCAATAGCACTTAAAAGGGCCTTTTGCGGGGCATTGCCCCAAAGTAATCAGCTCTTTTACCTGGAAAAAAAAATACAATCCCCCAACAGTAAAACCCACCACCCACACAACCAACCCCCCAAATAAAATACTAACTAAAAAAACCTAAGCTCCCCATTGCCCTGAAAAGGGCATTTGGATGGGCATTGCCCTTAAAAGGGAATTTAGCTCTTTGCAGGCTCAAAGACCTAACCTAAGAAATAAACCCACCCAATACACCCTTAAAAAAATCCTAACACTAACCCCCGAAAATTCACTTACCGGGAGAAGTCTTCATCCAAGCGGCAAGATGTCCTCAACGAAGCCGGCAGAAGTGGTCCTCCAGACTGGCAGAAGTCTTCATCCAGATGGCATCTTTTATCTTCATACTTCCGGCGCGGAGCGGGTCCATCTTCAAGACATCTGACGCGGAGCATCCACTTCAAACGACGGCTTCTTCGTAATGAATATCTCTTTAAGTGACGTCATCCAAGATGGCGTCCCTTAGATTCTGATTGGCTGATAGAATTCTATCAGCCAATCGGAATTAAGGTAGAAAAAATTCTATTGACTGATGCAATCAGCCAATAGGATTGAGCTGGCATTCTATTGGCTGTTCCAATCAGCCAATAGAATGCAAGTTCAATCCTATTAGCTGATCCAATTAGCCAATAGGATTTTTTCTACCTTAATTCCAATTGGCTGATAGAATTCTTTCAGGCAATCGGAATCTAAGGGACGCCATCTCTGATGATGTCACTTTAACTATTAGTTATATTGTAGCTAGCTTAGGGTTTATTTTATAGGTAAGTATTTAGTTTTAAATAGGAATAATTTTGTTAATTATAGTAATTTTCTTTAGATTTATTTAAATTATATTTAAGTTAGGGGGTGTTAGGGTTAGACTTAGATTTAGGGGTTAATACATTTAATATAGTGGCGACAACGTTGGGGGTGGCAGATTAGGAGTTAATAAGTGTAGGTAGGTTGCGGCCACATTGGGGGCGGCAGATTAGGGGTTAATAAATATAATGTAGGTGGCGGCGATGTTGGGGGCAGCAGATTAGGGGTTAATAACTAATGTAGGTGGCGGCGGTGTCCGGAGCGGCAGATTAGGGGATAATAAGAATAATGTAGGGCCAGGGTCTTTTAATATGTGAACTGATCATTAGCCAAACCTGAACACTGAAAAAAGGCACTCAAAAAAAGTTCTTCCACTTGAAAATGGCCAAAATGTATTCTCACAAGATAAAGGTTGTTGAAATAACAATTTTGCAAAAAATCTTCTTAAAATGTGTTTTCTGATAAATTCGAATACTGCTGCTGAATGTGTCTCCGCGCAACATGATAAAAAAACACTGAATAATTACACAATAACCACATTTTCTAATGAAAGCATTTAAAATCCCTTCAAAAAGGAGTACAAAGCAATTCCCTCTGCTCATCGTATGGGCTGGAATAGGCCTGAGTAATTGTCTAGATTGTAGGTTGGGCAATATTGGTGAAAACATGATACCATTTCAGCAAAGAGGTTTGAAGTTCAGCTGAAACTATTAAAAGATTGAAATAAAAAAATAGAAGTGAACATAACAGCTGACATTGACTCATTTCTTTATTTAGTCTTTTTGGGGCAAATAGAGGATTTGACACAAATAAATATTTTTAAGATATCCAAAAACTTTTGAGGCACAAATAGAAAGTGATAGAAATAGGCAAGGACTTTGCAGGATAAATCTACTCACTGTAAATTAGCTGTACAGATCCAAGATGAATTGAAAACATCTGCATGAATGTTACCATAAGCTAGGCCTCTAATTCTGATTTTTAGCATATAAGTAAAACATTGAGCTGCACTTTGAAACAGTATAGATTTAAGAAATGTAGTAATGTGCAATTAAATGCCACATACTGTGTTCAATGAAGAATATTCAGAGCTTCACAGCAGTTTCCAGAGACCTACTGTCCCAAAAGGTGTCTAATTAATGAATATGTTCATACAGGTTTCATTAAAAGCAAAATGTTTTAAATGAATGTCTAAGGTTAATGGCTTTATACTAACTGTATGGATAGATAGTAAGAGATAAAAGTACTTGTATTAGGAAAATCATTATCAGCGACATGGATATTTTTACTTCCACAGCTTTTAATATAGAAAAATAAAGCTTTTTGTCTGAAGTGTTGAAATGTCAGCGTTCAAAGAAAAAAATGCATTAAGGCTTCTGTTATTTTGTATTTTTAGATAGTAATACCAGGAACTGAAGAATTTGATATATGTGTAAACCATTAGGTGTCTCTCTTGTGTTGAGTTTTGAATGCTCTCATGCAAAGCCACAAGAACCTTTGGAAGCTTGTAACTTGGAAAGAAATAGAAGTGGATTGATTGTGAGTATCTTAGTCATAGAAGTCAGAGAATAGGAAAATATACCAGGGGCAAAATAGCAACAGAACATGCAGAATAAAAAGTTAATGCTAGAATATAAATGCAGAACAAATGGTATATCAGGATTGTTAAACAAGTATAAATATACTAAAACACACATTTTAATTGAGAAAAATCCTGCAAACAGCAAAGCTTCATGTTTGGTACTAGCCTAGTTAATCATACTATATCTAGTGTACTGTAAAATAAGTTTCCCCCTTAATGTGTTTCCATTGACTTATTATACCAGGTGCAGAGTATTGAAATGTAAACTTTCTCTTTCAGTGAAACAAATATAGCTGTTCCACATGCTCTTCATAACATCTGCTACTGCAATATTAGTGGCTTCTGATTTGTTCAAGTTTGTCATGAATTAAAGAGCATCCAGTAGAATCTGTATTTTTAGTTGTAAACTGGACATCATTAGCATAAAACATATGTATAAACCCTGCACCAAAATGAACAAAGGCCCCACTGTTGACATGAAGAAGGGTTAATGTTATGAAAGGGCTGTCAGCAAGACCAAACACCTTTTCAGTGTTAGTAGACAGAAGTGCTTGATGAATGAGAGGCAACTATATAAAAAACTAGTGTTTTATGATTAGGCATACAAATCTTTAAAGGGACAGTCAAGTCCAAAATAAACTTTCATGATTCAAATAGGAAATGGAATTTTTTTTTTTATTACTTTATTTATAATCAGTGGAGCATACAAAAATACAAAGAAATCACATTTTGTGCCATGCAGGGCCCATGACAAAGAAAAAGAAAAATATAACATAAAATTATAAACGAAGAATATTTATCAATGTTATTAACATTTCACAAGGTTTTGTTGAATGCTCTACTGAGGAATTTTCTCTCCCCCCCCCTTTCCCCTTTTCTTTTTGTTACAAAACAATTTGCTCGAATGCCATGCCTCGCACGACATTCTGTACCAGTGGGGAACTAAAAATAAAAACATAGACACAAACAAGGAAGAAGAAAAAAAAAAAAAAAGGGGAAAAAAGGGGAGGGGAAAGAGAAAGGGGAGGGGGGGGCTAGTCACTTTTGGAGAGAAGAGGGGGCAAGCCAAGGAAGTGTGCATAGTTCCCTACCTTTCCTCCCCGATCACCAAAAGCCAAGAAGAACTATTTCTGAGTTTTTAAATGGGAAGATCAAATAATCAATTTCCTTTTCATGAAGTGTCTTTATGAACACTGCCCATTTGTTCAAAAAATTCTTTATTTCCAATTCCTTGTCAATGTTTGCACCTTTTTGTTCTATTACACATTGTTTTTTTAAATAATTTTTAACTTCAGTGATCGTTGGTAGTGTTCTCATTTTCCACTTTTTGCAGATCAGATATCTGGAAGCTAAAATGGATAAGTTTATTAATTTTTCATTATTTTGATAGATATTTTCCCTATTTAGACACAAAATAATTTGGTATAGTGATAAAGTGAGCGTCTCGGCTTTCAAGGTAGTTTTGAGCCAGTATTCTAATTTACTCCAATAACCTCTAATTTTGGGACAATGCCAAAACATGTGTGTAAGATCTGCTGACAGATAAGAGCACTTAGGGCATTTGCTAAACTGTTGATTATGCACTCTGAGGCCTTTCTCCGGAGTGAAATAGGCACTATGCAGAAGTTTAATGTGCGCCTCTCGCCAGGTAGCCGACAAAGTGGTTGCTGCCACTTTATTAATTGACAACTGAAGAGTCTTTGTTTCAATATTACTCTGGGGTATTAGGGAGGACCATGTCTCTGCCATCTTATCCAGAGTGGAGGCATTCTTTTTAACGCTAAGTGTGTGATAGCATGGGGCTATAGACATATGCCCATTTTTATTCAAGATTGACCAATTTTCCAATTTGCCTAACGTCCAATGCCAACCTGCTTCTTTAGTTAATTCAACAATGAAATGTCTTACTTGCAAATATGCAAAGAAATCCTTATTGTCAAGATTATATTCATTTTTTAAAACCTCAAAGGTTTTAACACATTTTCTATCAGCGTTAATTAGATACAATATCCTATTGAGGCCGTTATTGTGCCATCTATTAAAGACCGCAGAGCTTATGCCTGCTTGAAATTGTGGATTCCCTATCAGAGGTAAGTGATTTGTAGCAGTGCTAGTAACTGCTAAGAGCTTGGTTATTTTCCACCAAGCCTTAATGGGGTTATATATGGTTTTGAGATTCTTGATCTTTATTGGGAGTTTCTTTGGCAGACAATGAATCATAGCAGATGGGAGGTAAGGTTCACAGATGCTAAGTTCCAGCTCATTATTTAACACATAATTCTTGGCAAAGATCCAATCCATTATGATGCGGGCTAAGAAGCTAAGATTATAAAATCTGATATTTGGGACTGCTAAGCCTCCATAGTCCCTTGGTGCGGTAAGTTTGGCAAGTGATATCTTAGATCTTTGCCCTTGCCATAAAAATTGTCTAAGCCACATATTAATAGAACGTATATCCTTCTCCAGCAAAATCAAGGGTATGTTTTGTAAGATATAGAGAAGTTTGGGGAGAAGAATCATTTTGAATAATTCTGATCAGCCAGATATAGATAATGGTAAATGTTGCCAATCTTTTAACTTTTCCTTTATAATAGTTAGTATAGGAGTTATGTTAAGTTTATATAAATTTTTTAAATTAGTTGGTATATGTATACCAAGATATCTAAAAGATTCAGAGACTGCAGTAAATGGTGTATTAAAAATAGAACTATTATTTCTTCTCAGCCATAGTATCTCGGATTTTGATTTGTTAACTTTGTAACCCGAGAAGGAGCTAAAGTGATCTGTTATAAGAAGAAGTCTTGGTATATTATGTTTAGTGTTAGAGAGATAAATTAATAAGTCATCAGCATATAATCCAGCTTTTATCTCATAGTTCCGAATTTTTATACCGTCAAGAGATTTTCTTATCATGATTGCTAAGGGTTCGATAGCTATATCGAAAAGAAGTGGGGAGAGAGGGCAGCCCTGGCGTGTCCCCCTCTCTATTGAGATAGGGGAGTAGATGGTATTGTTTATTATCAATTGCGTATTGGATTGTTGCTGTAGATTTTCTAAGAAGTCAGGGAACTTTCCTTTAATCCCAAATTTTAATAAAGATGTTATTATGTGATTAAAAATTACTGAATCGAACGCTTTTTCAGCGTCGATTGACAGAATAGCTAAGTCTGGGGTGCCCTCTCTCTCCGCCTCAGAAGGAGGAAGATTCTGGATATAATCCAGTGTGACAAGGAGTTCTCTAATTTTTGCCGCGGAGTTTCGCTTATTGAGAAAGCCCACTTGATCCATGTGAATAATTCTCATTAAGATAGATTGCATCCTATTTGCTAATATAGCAGTCATGATTTTGTAATCAGAATTTAAGAGGGCGATTGGCCTATATGACTCTTTTTGTGATGGATCCTTTCCTCCTTTTAAGATCAAAGTCGTGAATGAGGAAGAAAAGGAGGAGAGGACCGGCTTACCATTGATATATATTTTGTTGTAGAGATTGCTCAAGTAAGGTGTTATTTCAGATGATAAAAGTTTATAAAATTCATTTGGGAGCCCATCTGGGCCTGCTGCTTTGTTAAGGGAGAGATTAGTAATTGCTTTCTCTATTTCTTCTTTCAAAATAGGGGAGTTGAGGATAGCTATCTCTTCAGGTGAGGCCGAGGGGCAAGTAATTTTATTCCAGAACTCTGTGGCTTGAGAAGCATCATATCCTCTGCTGGTGTATATATTTCGAAAGTATTCAGTAAATATATTCAATATTTCCTCTGGTTCTGTTATCTGCTTCCCCTTGTGAGATAGTCTTTCTATTATTGTTTTTTTTCTTCATTTTTAACCAGCTTGGCAAGCATTTTTCCAGATTTGTTGCCAAATTTGTATAATTTAGCCTGAAATCTAATTTCTCTATTGGTTTCTTGGGTCATTAAAAAAGTGTCTCTGATAGATTTGGCACGAACATATTTTGCCCAGTTTAGGGTTTTTTTTGTAAGTAGGTAATGATTATATGAATTAACCAGATAGTTGTTTGTTTCCCTTTCTTTTAATTTTACCTTTTTAGCTAGTATGGCAGTAAAGGCAATGATTTTCCTCTAAGCACGGCCTTTGCCGTTTCCCAAAATATGTCTGGGTGCTCTATATATTCGTTATTAAAATTAAGGTATTCAATAAATTTATCCTTGATCCATTTTTTAAATTTTAAGTCTGTAGCTAAATGATAAGGAAAAAAGAATCGTGATATTTTCGACTTAGGGTGATCAAAGTGTAACTCGAGGGAAATAGGTCCATGGTCAGACAAGATAATAGGCATTATATCTGCTTTTACTTTATATGTAGGTATGGATTGGTCTATTAAAAACAGATCAATCCTGGAAAGGGTTTTATGAGCTTTTGATAAGCAAGTGTAGTCTTGGGTGTCAGGGTTCTGGGCTCTCCAAATGTCACGTAGCGCTAAGTTATGCTTAATCTGGTTAATTATTTTGGAGTCTAAATTATCTTTTTTCTGTTTTAGCTGTTTGAGATTTTTTCTTAGTCTATCTAAGGGACAGTTTGGTGCCATATTGAAATCTCCTCCTAGTATTAAGTGCCCTTCACTGAATAAGAGAAGTTTAGATTGGATCATATTCCAAAACTCTGGGTCATTAATATTTGGTCCATATAAATTGCAAAGTGTATAAGTTATATTTAAAATTTTCATTTTTACCAGAATATATTTCCCCCTGGAGTCAGCCTCAGAGTGCAAAACCGTCACCCCAGATCTTTTACCAATTAGTATAGCCACGCCACTTTTTTTCCCAATACTTGGTGCTACCAAAACTTCTTTAACCCATTGTGTCTTTAGTTTTAAAGATTCTTCTAAGTTTAGGTGGGTTTCCTGTAAAAAACCAACTGTACATATACATACATTGAACATGAACCACCCTAAGCCAAGGGGGTACCCTAGTTTCAAGGCCTAAGTTCTTATACAACAGAATCATTTCTTACTATGATTGTGAATTCAGGGAGTTAAAAAAATGTTCAGCCAGTCTAACATCCTCAAATAGATATGTTTTATCATTGGTTATCACTTTAAGTTTGGAAGGATATATTATAGTGGCACGCTGGCCGTTCTGTATAAACTTGGTGCAGATCGGGGCTAACTCTCTTCTCTTAGCAGCTGTATGGGCTGAGAAGTCCTGAAAAATTAAGATCCTAGCCTTATCTATGAGGATTGGTTGTTTTTTTCTAAAATATTGCAATATCATGCTTTTATCTTGAAAATTGAGTAGTCTTGCGATAACCGGTCTGGGACGATTGCCATTTTTATTATCTGAGTGAGAGCTACCCAATCTATGAGCTCTCTCCACCAATATCGGGTGATAAGTTGGGGGGATTCCAAGGGCCTTTGTAAGAGTGTCTGATATAAAACAACACAAATCATCGTATTGTTTATCCTCTGGGAGCCCTATTATTCGTATATTATTTCTCCAAGATCTGTTTTCCAGATCTTCTAATTTATCAAAGATTTTTTGAATATTATTGTTTGAAGTTTCTAAGTAAGAATTGTGTCCTGTCGTTAAATCTTCTAGATCAGACACTCTCTGCTCCATTTCTTGTAATCTATTGGAGAATTGCCTAATCTCTTGGGTTAGTGAAGAGATATCCTGTTTAATCTCTGTCCTAAGTGCCTCAAATTTAGGTGTAAGAGCTTCTGTAATGCTTCCAACTAAACTTTGTAAGTTAAGAGATTCTGGAGGGGATACTACATTGTGTAGGATTGGTTGTGATTCAATAACAGGGTCCTGGGTATTTTTAGATTTCCTGTCTCTGTGTCTAGCTGCCATATTTGGTGATGGTGTCTTAGATGCAGTGGATAAGAATTTATCCATAGGCCACACGTTTGTTGTGCTAGTAAGGATAAAGAGTTTGTGAAGGGTGTTTACCAAGTGAGTGACAAGGAAAGAACAAAGGAGGAAAGTGCCTCTTTTAAGACCGAGAAGAGTTGGATTTATATATTCTTCTCGTGTGAAGTTTATTTTAGGGGATGTGTAAGTGTGTTAGTGCAGGGGGGGGGTGAAAAAAAGAAAAAGAAAGGACCCAAGAAAAAAACAGACAAGGTTATATATCAAATAAAGTAATAGTGATGAGTGCTTAAGGTTGCCTAGGATGGCTCGTACGAAAAGATTTGTGCTTGTTCTCAGTAATTTAGAATATTCGTGTTTTATGGCACAGGCACACGACAGGAATTAATATCAATTTTGGAATGAAGATTTAAAGGAGTCTTCAGTTCTTAATATTGTCTAAACACCCGGTTTCTATTTGTTACATTGGTATGGGGACAGAAGGGATCAGACAGGGACTCTCTTCGTCTGTATCTTATATTTATATTCTAAAAAGGAGTGAGAGCAAAGATTAGTGTCTTCTGGTGTGTTGTCTCAAGGGATTAATCTTATACTATTTTAATAGGTTTTTTTAACTAAAATAAATGTATTTGATTAAGCTCTATGTAATTAGAATTTCTTTAATTTTGGTCAAGGCTGCTCTCTGGCAGATTTTTTTATACCTGTAAGGAGTAGTCTTAACCAATTTAGCTGTATTGTTAGAGTTAGCCCTAAGATTATGTTCCCTCTGTGCTTCTCTCTTATCCCTGTTAAAGATTAGTCTCTTAATAGAAAATGGATATTTGCTTATACTTGTGTCTCTTTATTTAATAGCAAGTTAGTATTGCTATATTGATCAGTTAGCTTCTTATATTTCTGTACACTATTACTGCAATAGTTACATCTTTATAGACCAATAATTTGTCTTGTTAATACTATATTTTGTAGTTATGCTCCCCTAGGCCTAGATTTGGAGTTCGGCGGTAAAAGGGCTGTTAACGCTCCACGGGCTTTTTTCTGGCCGCACCATAAATTTAACTCTGGTATCGAGAGTTTAATCAAATGCTGCGTTAGGCTCCAAAAAAGGAGCGTAGAGCATTTTTACCGCAAATGCAACTCTCGATACCAGAGTTGCTTACGGACGCGGCCGGCCTCAAAAACGTGCTCGTGCACGATTCTCCCATAGGAAACAATGGGGCTGTTTGAGCTGAAAAAAAACCTAACACCTGCAAAAAAGCAGCGTTCAGCTCCTAACGCAGCCCCATTGTTTCCTATGGGGAAACACTTCCTACGTCTGCACCTAACACCCTAACATGTACCCCGAGTCTAAACACCCCTAACCTTACACTTATTAACCCCTAATCTGCTGCCCCCGCTATCGCTGACCCCTGCATATTATTTTTAACCCCTAATCTGCCGCTCCGTAAACCGCCGCCACCTACGTTATCCCTATGTACCCCTAATCTGCTGCCCTAACATCGCCGACCCCTATATTATATTTATTAACCCCTAATCTGCCCCCCTCAACGTCGCCGACACCTGCCTACACTTATTAACCCCTAATCTGCCGAGCGGACCTGAGCGCTACTATAATAAAGTTATGAACCCCTAACCCGCCTCACTAACCCTATCATAAATAGTATTAACCCCTAATCTGCCCTCCCTAACATCGCCGACATCTAACTTCAATTATTAACCCCTAATCTGCCGACCGGAGCTCACCGCTATTCTAATAAATTGATTAACCCCTAAAGCTAAGTCTAACCCTAACACTAACACCCCCCTAAATTAAATATAATTTTTATCTAACGAAATAAATTAACTCTTATTAAATAAATTATTCCTATTTAAAGATAAATACTTACCTGTAAAATAAATCCTAATATAGCTACAATATAAATTATAATTATATTATAGCTATTTTAGGATTTATATTTATTTTACAGGCAACTTTGTAATTATTTTAACCAGGTACAATAGCTATTAAATAGTTAAGAACTATTTAATAGTTACCTAGTTAAAATAATAACAAATTTACCTGTAAAATAAATCCTAACCTAAGATATAATTAAACCTAACACTACCCTATCAATAAAATAATTAAATAAACTACCTACAATTACCTACAATTAACCTAACACTACACTATCAATAAATTAATTAAACACAATTCCTACAAATAAATACAATTAAATAAACTAGCTAAAGTACAAAAAATAAAAAAGAACTAAGTTACAGAAAATAAAAAAATATTTACAAACATAAGAAAAATATTACAACAATTTTAAACTAATTACACCTACTCTAAGCCCCCTAATAAAATAACAAAGACCCCCAAAATAAAAATTTCCCTACCCTATTCTAAATTAAAACAGTTACAAGCTCTTTTACCTTACCAGCCCTGAACAGGGCCCTTTGCGGGGCATGCCCCAAGAATTTCAGCTCTTTTGCCTGTAAAAGAATAAATACAATACCCCCCCCCAACATTACAACCCACCACCCACATACCCCTAATCTAACCCAAACCCCCCTTAAATAAACCTAACACTAAGCCCCTGAAGATCTTCCTACCTTGTCTTCACCATACCAGGTTCACCGATCCATCCTGAAGAGCTCCTCCGATGTCCTGATCCAAGCCCAAGCGGGGGCTGAAGAGGTCCATGATCCGGTCAAAGTCTTCATCCAAGCGGGGCAGAAGAGGATCTTCCATCCGATTGAAGTCATCATCCAGGCGGCATCTTCTATGGTCTTCCTTCCGGAGCGAAGCGGCAGGATCCTGAAGACCTCCAGCGCGGAACATCCATCCGGACCGACGACTGAACGACGAATGACTGTTCCTTTAAGGGACGTCATCCAAGATGGCGTCCCTCGAATTCCGATTGGCTGATAGGATTCTATCAGCCAATCGGAATTAAGGTAGGAATTTTCTGATTGGCTGATGGAATCAGCCAATCAGAATCTAGTTCAATCCGATTGGCCGATCCAATCAGCCAATCAGATTGAGCTCGCATTCTATTGGCTGATCGGAACAGCCAATAGAATGCGAGCTCAATCTGATTGGCTGATTGGATCAGCCAATCGGATTGAACTTGATTCTGATTGGCTGATTCCATCAGCCAATCAGAAAATTCCTACCTTAATTCCGATTGGCTGATAGAATCCTATCAGCCAATCGGAATTCGAGGGACGCCATCTTGGATGACGTCCCTTAAAGGAACAGTCATTCGTCGTTCAGTCGTCGGTCCGGATGGATGTTCCGCGCTGGAGGTCTTCAGGATCCTGCCGCTTCGCTCCGGAAGGAAGACCATAGAAGATGCCGCCTGGATGATGACTTCAATCGGATGGAAGATCCTCTTCTGCCCCGCTTGGATGAAGACTTTGACCGGATCATGGACCTCTTCAGCCCCCGCTTGGGCTTGGATCAGGACATCGGAGGAGCTCTTCAGGACGGATCGGTGAACCTGGTATGGTGAAGACAAGGTAGGAAGATCTTCAGGGGCTTAGTGTTAGGTTTATTTAAGGGGGGTTTGGGTTAGATTAGGGGTATGTGGGTGGTGGGTTGTAATGTTGGGGGGGGGTATTGTATTTATTCTTTTACAGGCAAAAGAGCTGAAATTCTTGGGGCATGCCCCGCAAAGGGCCCTGTTCAGGGCTGGTAAGGTAAAAGAGCTTGTAACTTTTTTAATTTAGAATAGGGTAGGGAATTTTTTATTTTGGGGGGCTTTGTTATTTTATTAGGGGGCTTAGAGTAGGTGTAATTAGTTTAAAATTGTTGTAATATTTTTCTTATGTTTGTAAATATTTTTTTATTTTCTGTAACTTAGTTCTTTTTTATTTTTTGTACTTTAGCTAGTTTATTTAATTGTATTTATTTGTAGGAATTGTGTTTAATTAATTTATTGATAGTGTAGTGTTAGGTTAATTGTAGGTAATTGTAGGTAGTTTATTTAATTATTTTATTGATAGGGTAGTGTTAGGTTTAATTATATCTTAGGTTAGGATTTATTTTACAGGTAAATTTGTTATTATTTTAACTAGGTAACTATTAAATAGTTCTTAACTATTTAATAGCTATTGTACCTGGTTAAAATAATTACAAAGTTGCCTGTAAAATAAATATAAATCCTAAAATAGCTATAATATAATTATAATTTATATTGTAGCTATATTAGGATTTATTTTACAGGTAAGTATTTAGCTTTAAATAGGAATCATTTATTTAATAAGAGTTAATTTATTTCGTTAGATAAAAATTATATTTAACTTAGGGGGGTGTTAGTGTTAGGGTTAGACTTAGCTTTAGGGGTTAATCAATTTATTAGAATAGCGGTGAGCTCCGGTCGGCAGATTAGGGGTTAATAATTGAAGTTAGGTGTCGGCGATGTTAGGGAGGGCAGATTAGGGGTTAATACTATTTATGATAGGGTTAGTGAGGCGGGTTAGGGGTTCATAACTTTATTATAGTAGCGGTGAGGTCCGCTCGGCAGATTAGGGGTTAATAAGTGTAGGCAGGTGTCGGCGACGTTGAGGGGGGCAGATTAGGGGTTAATAAATATAATATAGGGGTCGGCGATGTTAGGGGTAGCAGATTAGGGGTACATAGGGATAACGTAGGTGGCGGCGCTTTGCGGTCGGAAGATTAGGGGTTAATTATTTTAAGTAGCTGGCGGCGACGTTGTGGGGGGCAGGTTAGGGGTTAATAAATGTAATACAGGGGTCGGCGGGGTTAGGGGCAGCAGATTAGGGGTACATAAGGATAACGTAGGTGGCGGTCGGCAGATTAGGGGTTAAAAATTTTAATCGAGTGGCGGCGGTGTGGGGGGACCTCGGTTTAGGGGTACATAGGTAGTTTATGGGTGTTAGTGTACTTTAGGGTACAGTAGTTAAGAGCTTTATGAACCGGCATTAGCCAGAAAGCTCTTAACTCCTGCTATTTTCAGGCGGCTGGAGTCTTGTCGTTAGAGCTCTAACGCTCACTTCAGAAACGACTCTAAATACCAGCGTTAGAAAGATCCCATTGAAAAGATAGGCTACGCAAATGGCGTAGGGGGATCTGCGGTATGGAAAAGTCGCGGCTGAAAAGTGAGCGTTAGACCCTTTAATCACTGACTCCAAATACCAGCGGGCGGCCAAAACCAGCGTTAGGAGCCTCTAACGCTGGTTTTGACGGCTACCGCCGAACTCCAAATCTAGGCCCTAGTTTCTATATACAATGGTTTAATAGCAAATTAATGTTGCTATGCTAAACAGATAGTTTTTTTGTATTTCTATATACTGTTATTGCGATAGTTATCTAGAAAGTCTTACCTACAACCCTCTTTAAACAACAGTAAAGTATAAGCTAGCACAGCATTCAGGAGCTTAAATACCAAGATTATAACTGTGGTTCACAATCAAACAAAGTTGCAAATTATGTTGCTCAGATTTTGTGTGCCTAGTATTGGTGAGAGGATATTAATGTATATTTAGCATAATTTGTACATTCTTCTGATACCTTTAATAAAGAAAGATTACCAAACTGTTATCAATGTGTTCTTATAGAGTAATACTTTCAAATTATCTTACTAGTAACATGCTTGTGATTAAGCTCTCCTAGTCTCTATAGGCAATAATAAAGAAAGAGTTATTTTTGACAGGAGCTATGCATTCATTTTGTCATAAATCTTTCCAAATAAAAAAAAAATATTTAATTTATGTAAATAAAATAGAGAAAGTATATTTACAGTTTTTGCAAGAACATTTCTCCCCCCTTTATTGCTTTCCTTTCTTTTCTCTTTCTCTTTCTTCCCTTTTGCTTAGGCCTCTAGCTTAGCAAGGGCTTTTCATCTTATGCCTATATAATTCAATTATTAATAGTCCATAGCTTTATCATGTAATATGTGAGGAAAAAAAAAAAAAAAAGAGTCCAACATTAAGGTAGCACTCCTCATATAGGATTCTGTAATCGTAGCAGGGCAAGTCAAGCTGTTTCATACCAGAGCACCCTTACCTGCTTGATTACGACAGGCAGATAGTAGTATTGCACCAGACTGAAAAAGTACATGCAAAAGTCATTTTGTATGTTGCATACTTTACCAACTCCTGGTCAGGGCATACAGCGTCCAGAGAATCTTCTCCAAAGAGCCGGGCCTCCCCTACACGCAGCACCGGTGGGAGGGGAAGCACCGGACAAGCAGGAGGAAGAGTAGTTGCAGGCCAGATTACCCGGCAGGAAACAGAAGACTCGGCTCCGGCGTCTGAAGAATCACCACTGTCAGAGTCCGGACAAGCAGCGCAGTGGAGGAGTGAGATCCGGATCCCTCGCGCAACACCGGTGGAAGGGAAATCCGGACCAATCAGAAGTAGCATTCAGCGTATCCCTACGCCTCTGCTCCCCTCCGTCTCCGGGAACGATGTGGGGCAAGGCACCCAGAGAGCAGCGTCCGGGTCAATCACTGGTCGACAAAGGAAAAGGCTCTCACTCCAAACCAGGTAGGAGTTACAAGATTCAGCAAGATTGAGAAGGAGATTGTGTGCTGACGATAGATCAGCGTGACAAAGTCATCTCCTATATTTTTAGAAAGCCGGGTACAGTTGTGACCAAGATGGTAATGCTCCTTTAGGGACTTAGTTATTTTTAGTCAGGTCTTTGACTGGAGTTCAAATGATGTTCTGCCCTTTGAGCTAAGTGGAAGCCGTATGCAGGTACCAGCAATATAAGGAGAGAATTTAAGGTAGTACAGGTATTGGATGTACTAATTGATAGTGAGGTAGGAAATTCTCCCTTTTATGCTTCTCCGCTACTTATTGTGGCAGTTGCTAGTGATTCTGTTATTCGGGCATTTAGAGCAAAGAATTTTGCATAGATTTTATAGGTCCTTGAGGATATTGCTAGATGCAGTTTTAGTGCTTTGGAGTGGCACTAATTGAGGTAGCGTTAGTATTAGCTATTCAAGCCGCCCTGGGTCTAGGGGTTTGGGCGCAGCATTCCCGCCATCAGGCTTGAAAGAAAGGTAAATCAGAGCAGGTGTCTTGCGTGACCATATACCTGTGCTCCTCCTCCGGAAGCTCCTTTAGCATTTCAGACAGGAAATGTAATTTTAAACAACTTTCCAATTTACTTTTACCACCACTTTTGCTTTGTTCTCTTGGTATTCTTAGTTGAAAGCTAAACCTAGGTAGGCTCATATGATAATTTCTTAGACCTTGAAGGCCGTCTCTAATCTGAATGCATATTGACAGGTTTTCACCACTAGAGGGAGTTAGTTAATGTGTGTCATATAGATAACATTGAGCTCACACATGTGAAGTTACTTAGGAGTCAGCACTGTTTGGCTAGAATGCAAGTCTGTCAAAGTAACTGAAATAAGGGAACAGTTTGCAGGGGCTTACAGTAGATACAAGGTAATTACAGAGGTAAACTCTATATTGTACTGTGTTGATTATGCAAAACTGGGGAATGGGTAATAGAGGGATTATCTATCTTTTTAAACAACAAAAATTCTGGTGTTGACTGTCCCTTTAAGCTAGGAAAACAAGGTCTTTATATGAGCATTACATATTGCAGACTGCCTGGCCTGCTAAGTATAATAAAGTAATTCAAGTAGTAGGAAAACCCATAAAAATGTTGATCATATGCTGATTGCTACAGTATCTCTCCAGAGCTTTAAACTCCAACGTTAGGATGTTACAAACATGAAACATACATAAGGCTGAAAGTAAACCTGCAAAATAAAATGGAGAAATCTCTATAAAAACCAAAGAACAGCAAATCCTGAGGTAGTGTGAATCATGTTAAAAAAACACACAAAAAACACTTTAATATTTATACTACTGTCAACTTCAATCTGGAGAAAATCTAGTAGGAGATGAAATTTACTACAAACACAAATCTAGATTGACTACATTGTGCAAAACAATGTTTTCTTCTCACAAACTTAAAGAGATTAAACCAAAAAAAAAGGATTTTAAAGGATTTTCAAATGTTATGGCAAAAAACTGAAGTATTTATAATTCTATAAGAGGAACATCTTGGCAATACTAGCATGATGGCTTACCTTGTACCTACTGTAGAATCTTCTTTTTACCTGGAGAGTCTTTCATTTGTATAGTGATGTCCCTATGTACCTTCAATAAAATAAACAGATGGGGAGGGGGCACCACATTGCATATCACATGGCATCACAATGAATAGATGGAAATCTTTACTAGAACAAAAACACCAAACAAATAGTGTTTATACTGAATCTGAAGATATATACAAAATAAGTTAAAACATGAGCAAGCACAGAATATATAATTGGGCCGAATGATCAAAGCATCAATTTTGTTGCATTCGCTTGCGTCAATACGCTCGCCAGACATCGCTGCCGCAAGTTTACATTTGACGGCCTTATTTATCAAAAAGTCAAAAACACACGGGTCAAGTTTGATGTGATGAGCATTGGACTGTTGATAAATAAGAGTCATCAGTCACGGATATTCTGTTTTTCCAACTCCATTTATACCATTTCATTACTGTTTTTGAACAAGCACATTTCTCTAAAGCTAATATTTTATTTTTCATCTGTTAATGTCCAAGAAATAGCTAGATTTATACCTTACAAACAATAATATGTCTGGGAAGTATTTTTATATGTATTTGTTATACAAAAAACTGTTATGTGATATTTCCACATAAATTAATGTGTATTTGTATTTCTAGAAATCATGATATGCCTATCTCATGTTTTTTGTTTTTTAAAATGATTTTTTAAAACGATTATTAATGGTAGAATGGTAGAATTTGTACATATATCTTTGCACATTCTTGTGTGTATATATATATATAAATATATATATGTGTGTGTGTGTTACGTCATAAATCTTTTGCAAACATATTTACGTGTCCCTAAATTCCTTTTTTTGTTCTAAACAATGTTGTCTTTCATATCTCTGTGTTTATTTATACCACTATATACTGTATGTATATATATATATATATATATATATATATATATATATATATACAGTTGTGCTCATAAGTTTACATACCCTAGCAGAATTTATGATTACTTTGCCATTTTTCAGAGAATATGAATGATAACACAACAACTTTTCTTTCACTCATGGTTAGTGTTTGGCTGAAGCCATTTATTATCAATCATCTGTGTTTACTCTTTTTAAATCATAATGACAACAGAAACTGCCCAAATGACCCTGATCAAAGGTTTACATACCCTGGTGATTTTGGCCTGATAATATGCACACAAGTTGACAGTTTGACACAAAAGGGGTTTGAATGGCTATTAAAGCTAACCATCCTTACCTGTGATCTGTTTGCTTGTAATTAGTGTGTGTGTATAAAAGGTCAATGAGTTTCTGGACTCCTGACAGAACCTTGCATCTTTCATCCAGTGCTGCACTGACGTTTCTGGATTCTGAGTCATGGGGAAAGCAAAAGAATTGTCAAAGGATCTGCAGGAAAAGGTAGTTGAACTGTATAAAACAAGAAAGGGATATAAAAAGATATCCAATGAATTGAGAATGCAAATCAGCAGTGTTCAAACTCTAATCAAGAAGTGGAAAATGAGGGGTTCTGTTGAAACCAAACCACGGTAAGGTGGACCAACTAAAATTTCAGCCACAACTGCCAGGAAAATTGTTCAGGATGCAAAGAAAAACCCACAAATAACTTTAGGTGAAATATAGGACTCTCTGAAAACATGTGCGCCTAGATTTAGAGTTCTGCGGCCAAAGGGGTGCGTTAGCTACGCATGCTTTTTTCTGGCCGCACCTTTTAAATACCGCTGGTATTTAGAGTTCACAGAATGGCTGCGTTAGGCTCCAAAAAAGGAGCGTATAGCATATTTACCGCAACTTCAACTCTCGATACCAGTGCTGCTTACGGACGCGGCCAGCTTCAAAAACGTGCTCGTGCACGATTCCCCCATAGAAAACAATGGGGCTGTTTGAGCTGAAAAAAAACCTAACACCTGCAAAAAAGCCGCGTTCAGCTCCTAACGCAGCCCCATTGTTTTCTATGTGGAAACACTTCCTACGTCTGCACCTAACACTCTAACATCTAAACACCCCTAACCTTACACTTATTAACCCCTAATCTGCCGCCCCCGCTATCGCTGACCCCTGCATATTATTTTTAACTCTAATCTGCCGCTCCGTACACCCCCGCCACCTACATTATCCCTATGTACCCCTAATCTGCTGCCCTAACATCGCCGACCCCTATATTATATTTATTAACCCCTAATCTGCCGCCCCCAACGTCGCCTCCACCTAACTACACTTATTAACCCCTAATCTGCCGACCGGACCTGAGCGCTACTATAATAAATGTATTATTACATTATTATTTTTTGTAACTTAGTTCTTTTTTATTTTTTGTACTTTAGTTAGTTTATTTAATTGTAGTTATTTGTAGGTATTGTATTTAATTAATGTATTGATAGTGTAGTGTTAGGTTTAATTGTAGATAATTGTAGGTAGTTTATTTAATTTATTTATTGATAGTGTAGTGTTAGGTTTAATTGTAACTTAGGTTAGGATTTATTTTACAGGTAATTTTGTAATTATTTTAACTATTTTAGCTATTAAATAGTTCTTAACTATTTAATAGCTATTGTACTTGGTTAAAATAAATACAAAGTTACCTGTAAAATAAATATAAATCCTAAAATAGCTATAATATAATTATAATTTATATTGTAGCTATATTAGGGTTTATTTTACAGGTAAGTATTTAACCAGTTACGCAAATCTGTACATGGGGGAATGGGAATCCATGTATATCCATACCAACAACCCCTACAGTAAAAACATAATTTGGTGGGGACGTTACATAGACGATATTATAGTGATTTGGAATGGCAATGATAATCTTTGCCAAGAGTTTATTCACTACATCAAAAATAACTCCTTCAACCTCCAATTCACTTCAAAAATATCCTCCACAAATATTGAATTTCTGGATCTAATACTCTTCAATGAAGGGGAAACTATCATGACCAAACTTTTTACAAAAAGCACCGACTGTAATGGGTATTTAAGAGCTGATAGTGCCCATTATAGACCATGGATTAATAATATACCGTATGGACAGTTCCAACGGGTTAGGAGAAACTGTACCAAAATCAGCGATTATAACAAAGAAGCAAATATTCTAAAACAAAAATTTCTACAGAAAAAATACCCAAGACATCTAGTCGAGAACTCACAAAAAAAGGTCAAAAATTTAGACAGAAATACACTCCTCAAGGGGAAAGAAAAAGAAAAAACTACACAGAACACCTCTAAAACTGCGATGATTACCACCTACAATGAAGCAGCACCAGAGATTAAAAAGATTCTCAAGAAATATTGGCCTATCCTACAACAGGACCCCCTTTTGAAAAATGCAATAGGGGTGACCCCCAAAATCATCTTTAGAAAAAACCAAAACTTCAAGCAATTATTGGCACCAAGCCAAATCAAAAATAACACAAGAGAAAATTGGTTAAGGGACAAAAGCAAAGGCTTTTTCAAATGTAACAGGCTTAATTGTAAAGCCTGCGAACATGCGTATGATTCCAAAAAACCAACAAAAACGATACAATCCAAAACCTTTATGGACAAATATTGCACTGTGAACAAACTTACCAACTGTAAAACCACTTATGTTGTATATCTGTTGGAATGTCCCTGTGGTTTGCAATACATAGGGCGCACTAAGAGGGCATACAAAACCAGACTGCTCGAACATTTAAATAACATTGAAGATGGATACAAAGATCATAGTCTCTCTAGACACTTTAAATGGGCCCATCATCAGGATCCCAAACTTCTAAAAGGCACAATTTTGGAAAATGTAATAATCCCACCAAGAGGAGGGGACAGGTTCCAGAGACTCAGACAACGTGAGTCTTACTGGATCCATTTCATGGGAACAATGGCACCCATGGGCCTGAATGAAGATATTGATTTGGTAGCCTTTTTATGATTATAAAAGGCTTTTTCGAAAATTAGTTCTCCTTCCTTATTCAAATATCACAGTTAAATAAATATTTTTAAAATAAAGGGATAAATTAAGGGAGATAACAACATGATTTATATATTCCCTTACTAGTCATTGTACAGGATTTATATGCTACATAGTAATGATAGATACTTTCTGCACAAACACCCAGAACCACCACTTCAGGAAGTATCAGACATGACACATAGGATATTACCCTGTCAGGCCACCTGCTAGCATCCACAAACAGGGGCTTTTCGACATATACAACTGAATATAACGACAACACTTAAATCTACTTTGGTCCCAATAAGAATGGGTTAATACGGTCAATGTATAATTTTCCCCACTCCCCCTCCTTTATGTAAACGTTCTGTGATAACGGTGTATATGATCTATGTACATCACTTATGTATATATTCCTAGCATTAGTCCAAATAGGGAATATTAGTAAACTTCCTAGCGCATTAGGGTATATAACAGTTATTTACCACTCCCTGTCCTAACTCCTACAAGTTTCAAATAACATGACGCTGGCTCCCTTCCGCCAAACAGTCTATTTGCCCCATTCTAGGCAGTTGCACATATCATTTTCATTGTCTAGTGGGCGCCTCGGATTCTCTTATGTATTTTTTCAAGTACCTCTGGTGCCCCTTTTAGATTGCTCCTCTCACTAACTCAACAATTCACTGCATTAAAGTAATCGTTAACAGTAGAGCAGAGAGACACAACATTTTGGCATCTGTCTTTATTATTATTTTTATTTCTTTTTGTTTAACCCACGATGATAACTTACCCAACAGATCTTTTTTGTCACTTCACACTCCGATATAACTAGTATCGTTTACTGTGTACTGATGTAGAGATTTTTCCCAGGGGTAAATCCAATGCCGATTTTGACATATCTATGTAAATATTCGTAGCACTTATCCCGGAACTGGGACTACTTTCCACAGCTGTTTTTTGGCATAAGATTCCATATATCTATCAATGACCGGTGCTGACAAGTAACGTTTTAGTTTACCAGTTGCCCCTAACAACGGAGATACACTACTCACCATTGGCTAGCGTAGACGCACAACGTATGACGTCACACAGACACGTGGGGGTACACGCCTACCTGGACCGCTTGTAAATAGCAGCCGGCTACACAGTACTCCACATTGCCTCTGACGAAGAAGTACCTGACACTTCGAAACGCGTAAGGCTCTCCAGGTGTGGCAGTACTGTTTCCCCACTTGTACTTACAGTGTGTACCGGCGTCTCCTACAGCTCCTGACCCCAGGACAAATCATAGTGATTAGAACACTGTTCTTTGCTATTCACACGGCAGACTTTTTTCCCCGCTGGAAACCATACTCTGACCTGCTGCAGACGGTTTAGAGTGTTCTTCCAAGGGGTTTTATATAGGTTTTGAAATCTGTTTTTACAGCCACATTAGAGACATTATCACCTCATTATTTTATCTTCAGTGGTGACAGCATTTACTACTCATTCAACACCCTTACGGTTTATGTGCCTATACTTACCTCATATAAGATTGAGGTTATCACATGTGAGTGCAATTCTTATGATTTTAATGTAAATAAATTGCTTTACTTTTACTGGATTACGCTATGTCTGCTTTGTTTTCTTTCCTCCACCTCTACCTGTGAGACAACTGGGAAAGACCCCGGGACAAGACTTCTACCATATCGCCAAGATCTATCGAAGCACCAGACTCAGGAAGCTCCTTAACCAGGACTACCATACACAAGGCTGCACGGAAAGAACAAACACAGACAGCGGCGGACCACAGACCACCACCTATATCATATGACTACACATTACCTCATATGATTGAGGTACCTTCCGGTAAGAAGACAACTATACACTTCTTTTTGCCTGGGATTTACTGCATATTAATTCAAAATATATACCATTCATATATATATTTGGTCCATAAAGACTCATCTCAACTGACAATAACTGATTCCTCTATTATATTGGATTCAACTTGTATACTAATTGTTTGTAGCTGCGCAGAAGTACTTTGATTTTTCTCTTTCATTACCAAGTATTTAACTTTAAATAGGAATAATTTATTTAATAAGAGTTAATTTATTTAGTTAGATTTAAATTATATTTAATTTAGGGGGGTGTTAGGGTTAAAGTTAGACTTAGCTTTAGGGGTTAATAAATTTATTAGAGTAGCGGTAATCTCCTGTCAGCAGATTAAGGGTTAATACTTGAAGTTAGGTGTCGGCAATGTTAGGGAGGGCAGATTAGGGGTTAATACTATTTATTATAGGGTTATTGAGGCGGGAGTGAGGCGGATTAGGGGTTAATACATTTATTATAGTAGCGCTCAGGTCCGGTCGGCAGATTAGGGGCAGATTAGGGGTTAATAAGTGTAGTTAGGTGGAGGCGACGTTGGGGGCGGCAGATTAGGGGTTAATAAATATAATATAGGGGTCGGCGATGTTAGGGCAGCAGATTAGGGGTACATAGGGATAATGTAGGTAGCTGCGGTTTACGGAGCGGCAGATTAGGGGTTAATTATTGTAGGTAGCTGGCGGTGACGTTGTTGGGGCAGGTTAGGGGTTAATAAATATAATATAGGGGTCGGCGGTGTTAGGGGCAGCAGATTAGGGGTACATAAGTATAACGTAGGTGGTGGTCGGCAGATTAGGGGTTAAAAAATGTAATCGAGTGGCGACGATGTGGGGGGACCTCGGTTTACGGGTACATAGGTAGTTTATGGGTGTTAGTGTACTTTAGAGCACAGTAGTTAAGAGCTTTATAAACCGGCGTTAGCCCAGAAAGCTCTTAACTCCTGGCTTTTTTCTGCGGCTGGAGTTTTGTCGTTAGATTTCTAACGCTCACTTCAGCCACGACTCTAAATACCGGCGTTAGAAAGATCCCATTGAAAAGATAGGATACGCAAATGACGTAAGGGGATCTGCGGTATGGAAAAGTCGCAGCTGGAAAGTGAGCGTTAGACCCTTTAATGACTGGCTCCAAATACCAGAGGGTGGTAAAAACCAGCGTTAGGAGCCTCTAACGCTGGTTTTCACGGCTACCGCCCAACTCTAAATCTAGGCCGTGGTGTGGCTGTTTCAAGATGCACAATAAGGAGGCACTTGAAGAAAAATAGGCTGCATGGTCGAGTCGCCAGAAGAAAGCCATTACTACGCAAATGCCACAAAGTATCCCACTTACAGTACGCCAAACAGCACAGAGACAAGCCTCAAACCTTCTTGCACAAAGTCATTTGGAGTGATGAGACCAAAATTGAGCTTTTTGGCCACAACAATAAATGCTACATTTGGAGAGGTGTCAACAAGGCCTATGATGAAAGGTACACCATTCCTACTGTGAAACACGGAGGTGGATCGCTGCTGTTTTGGGGATGTGTGAGCTACAAAGGCACAGGAAATTTGGTCAGAATTGTTGAAAAGATTAATACAGTATGTTATCAAAAATACTGGAGGAAAATTTGCTTTCATCAGCCCGGAAGCTGCGCATGGGACGTACTTTGACATTCCAACATGACAAGGATCCTAAACACAAGGCCAAGTCGACCTGTCATTGGCTACAGCAGAATACAGTGAAGGTTCTGGAGTGGCCATCTCAGTCTCCTGAGCTCAATATCATTGAGCCACTCTAGGGAGATCTCAAACGTGCAGTTCATGCAAGACAGCCCAAGAATTTACAGGAACTGGAGGCTTTTTGCCAGGAAGAATGGGCAGCTTTACCATCTGAGAAGAAAAAGAGCCTCATCCACAAATACCACAAAAGACTTCAAGCTTTCATTGATGTTAAAGGGGAAAATACACAATATTAAGAGCTGGGGTATGTAAACTTTTGATCAGGGTCATTTGGGTAGTTTCTGTTGTCATTATGATTTAAAAAGAGTAAACATAGTTGATTGATAATAAATGGCTTCAGCCAAACACTAACCATGAGTGAAAGAAAGGTTTTTGTGTTATCATTCATATTCTCTGAAAAATGGCCAAGAAATCATAAATTCTGCCAGGGTATGTAAACTTATGAGCACAACTGTATATATATATATATATATATATATATATATATATATATATATATATATATATATATATTGTAAATATATTATTATTCTGAGCAAGAATAATATGCAAATATAACATGTAATCAGGGTAACATATGTATTTATTTGCAATCAATGGATATTTTAAGAGCTGGGCTAGTTTTCTCTCTGCACCTGTGTAACCCCTCCTGATTGCAGTCTAGTTTTAAACACCACTCCTACACAGGTGTTAAAAAAATGGGCTGGCATATAAGATGACATTTCTTCATGAAAATGAAATTCAAGAGAAGGAAGAAAAACACTGAAAGTAGCATGACAGTAAAGAGGTGATTTTAATTTCTGCTGTATCTGAATCATGACAGTTTAATGTTATGTAAACTATCCCTTTGAGCAATCAGCTTAAGATTATATTACATTAAACATCATTCAAATTTTAAAATCATTGTCTAAAATATTACACTGTCAGCTAGAATACAAGTTGGGCGTTATGACTCAAATATCATTGTTATGGGCCATAACGCTTCATTTTCCCTAACGCTGCTATTACAAGTTTCTGTAGTGCTACGAATATCACCATCTACGCTCAAATACCTAACGCTCACACAGACCCAGTAGTTAATGATATACCGATAACAAAAACATCCACAAATCACTTCGAAAACATTACACAAAGTACACTTACACTCATACAAACACTCACTACAACATCAAATTCTTTTAAGAAATTACATTACATCAACTAGAAATCACCATCAATTCTATCATCACCAATACGAAATCGGTTTCCAAAATTAAATCATATTTAAACGGACAGAAAAAATATTTTTGAACATTTCATTATTCACAAACAGTAGCCAATTGTAAACACATCTCATTTACATCAATTATAGCATTTCATTTATTCAACTCATATGCTTGGATGAACAGCATATCTACATAGACTCACCAGATGATGATTGATGGATGCACATACATGCCTTTTGTCATTGACTCATACATGTGCATTCATAGTCAGTCAAAAAAACAGATATAAACAATGAACAAATATACATCATACAACTACATTGAAAGGTTGTTTAACATTGGATTTTCTCTCTGAATCATGAAACAGAAATTGTGGATTTAGTGTCCCTTTAACATCACGATTTACTCATAATATACCATTAGGATATACGTACAATAATAACATATCATTAGAAAATATTAGAGCTTTTTTGGAAGGAACAACAAGGCTATACTGCTTTATATAAATGAACATATGTGGGAGAGAATCACAATACATACAGTACATAGATGTACATAACAAACATCACACAACAAAAAACACACATTTATCTTTTTAATCAGCACACAATAAGAATGTTGTAAAATACAACAACACAATGAAGATTTGCAAACTAGGCATGTGCTAATATGATGACATCATTCTAAGCTTCAACCATACAGATTGCAGCATTAGGACTGTACTGCCACTTTCAGCAGTTTCTCACTCAATACTACAATATTACATATACGTAAATGAGAGGGTTGGAAGATCTTCATTATTATTGCGATTTCAATGGAACACGTAAAATATTGAAATCTCACCAATCACTTATATATAGAATATTACAGATGTCAGCCGTTACATTATCGTTTGGCAACAATATTGCAGCAACATTGATCAATCAGATTCTATGCCATGTCTATGCACATTATACACAAGTACGCACTTTCATTCATGTTAGCATAGACTTGTGGTTTTTACTATAAGATTGCGTTTACTAAGTAGTATTTGTTACACATATGAACAAACATTATGAAGGTGCACTGTATATGTTACATTTTACACTTTCACGTTACAATTCATTGGGGGGAAAATAAATTTCATCAAACGCAAGAAAATCCACCCACTTTGAAAGCATTCACGCCGCTCAGATACAATCAAGTGTATACAATCAGCAATGATTACGAACACGCTACCATTGGACATTTTGCACTATAAATTCCCCAAACAACATGGCCAAATCGACATTGTATTAAATCGCTTTTGTGTTTTTGCATACCTTGTTACTCCTTGTGTGTTTGCTCTGCTGTTTAGCTTTGTGCTGCTTGGCTTGGCAAATATGGATGATGCCCAGTTAGTTGGTGCAGGTGCTGTTGCACGAATTGTGTACAACAGAATCAGGCATGCTCTGCATCTCCAAGAGAGGCATAGAGCTTGTCTGATGAGAAGTCCTCGTGTTGAAAGGGTGAGGCCCACCTTGGATAACATGAGCAACTTCCAGGTTTATGAGAAGTATAGGCTCAATCGAGAGCAACTCATGGGCCTTTACGAAGGACTTAAACCTCATCTGGAGCCACATAAACGTATGCGGACTGCAATCCCTGGCATGACCAAGATGCTAAGTTGCATACACGTCCTGGCCTCTGGAAGTTTTCAATCCAGAGAGGGGTACACACATGGGTTGTCTCAGGGTACTTTCTCTGTGGTTTTTGACAATCTTCATGGACGCCATGGTACGAGTTTGTAAGCTTTACATAGGATTCCCTCAAAATAATGGCGATTGGAGGAGCCTGAAGAGGTAATTCTATGCAATAGCTCGAATGCCCAATGTGTTGGAAGCAATAGATTGCAGCCACATTGCGCTGTGTGCTCCAGCAGATGACCAGCCCTTCCGAAATTGCAAACATTTTCATAGTCTCAACGTGCAGTTCGTTTGCGACTCACGGATGCGGATTATGAATGTGTGCACGAATTTTGGCGGGGCTTGTCATGATGCCGTATCCTCAGGCAGTCCTCACTCTGGCAGCAGTTTGAGGACAAACAGTTTCCCGATGGGTGGCTCATTGGTGAGTACTTGTGCACAGCACTGTTCAGAATTTAGACAATTGCCACTGTAATGTTCAAAAACAGCTGTGTTTGTGTAATGTGCAAAATGTGCAGCTATAGGATGGGCTTTAACCATTTAATTGTCTCTTTCAGCAAATGTCTAGTTTTAGCTCCCAACAGATATGTAGCATGTCCTAGCTTAAATGTGCAGCTATAGGATGCGCTTTAACCATTTAATTTTCTCTTACAACAAATGTCTAGTTTTAGCTCCCAACAGATATGTAGCATGTAGTAGCTTAACTGTGCAGCTATAGGATGTGCTTTAACCATTTAATTGTCTCTCAGCAAATGTCTAGTTTTAGCTCCCAACAGATATGTAGCATGTCCTAGCTTAAATGTGCAGATATAGGATGCGCTTTAACCAATTCTTTCTCTTTCAGCAAATGTCTATTTTATGCGAAAAATGCATATGTAGCATGTCCTAGAGTAAATGGGCAGATATAGGATGCGATTTAACCATTTATTTATCTTTCAGCAATATGTCTAGTTTTAGCTCCAAACTGTTATGTAGCATGTTCTAGCTTAAATGTGCAGCTATAGGATGCAATTTAACCATTTCTTTCTCTTTCAGCAAATGTCTAGTTTATGCGAAAACCGCATATGTAGCATGTCCTAGCTTAAATGGCCAGCTATAGGATGCGCTTTAACCATTTATTTGTCGTTCAGCAAATGTCTTGTTTTAGCGAAAAACAGATCTGTAGCAGGTCATAGCTTAAATGGGCAGATATAGGATGCGATTTAACCATTTATTTATCTTTCAGCAATATGTCTAGTTTTAGCTCCAAACTGTTATGTAGCATGTTCTAGCTTAAATGTGCAGCTATAGGATGCAATTTAACCATTTCTTTCTCTTTCAGCAAATGTCTAGTTTAAGTGATTTTCGTGTACACAAATGCATTGTATCTTATTGAAATGTATTTTAATATAATAATTTTTACGATATTTGTAATAATTGACATTTTGTTATGTTCATTATTTATAGGCCCAGGAGTGCTACAATCGGGCGCATAAGCGGACTAGGGCTATAGTGGAGCGGATGTTTGGGCTCCTCAAAATGCACTTAAGATGTCTGGACAGGTCTGGAGGAGCCCTCCAATACAGCCCTAGGAAGGTGGCGAAGATTGTTATAGCCTGCAGCGTCATTCATAACATAGCTCAGCGGGCTGGGATGCTGCAAGCCGTCCAGGCGCCCAGAGACCTCCTCCAAGATGAGGAGGACAACCTAGTTTTAGAGGGGCCATTCCGGGACCAGGGGCTCAATTTCAGAGACAACATCATCAACCACAACTTCAGATGGTAAATACTAGAAGTTATATAGGAGCATTGCGAATATGTGTGAATTTTAGGGAAATGAGAAGTAGAGAATTGTGCAAACATGTTAGGATTGTTCAAGTAATGATTATATCAAAATATAATTTTATATTTTTATTATCATAGGTAATTTATACATCAGATGATTCTGGCATTGGCTCATGTAATGACTTTGCCACTTGATTTTCAAAGACAACATCAGATTGTAAGTATACACAATGTATGGACTGGGGGGGGATTTTGCACAATGATCCATCATATGGCATACAATTTTAAATGTATTATTTAGTTTAGACATTATTAGATTTTTAGATAATCAGAAAGGGATACTCTGAAGCACATAGTATTGCTAAAGTCATACATCAGAGGTTAAGTCTGCACACTTGATTGATAGAAAATAACACAAAATATGCTACATATGCTTAGTAAGCTATTGATCTAAATAGTTTAGGAAATGGTTAGGGGGGATGCAGAACCAAGTCACACATTTTTATTAATGATTTTCTTTACACTTTATTTTCCATTAGGGAGATGACTTCATCTACAGACTGAAAGTGAAGAATCCCAGACTGAAAATGAATAATCCCAGACTTAAAGTGAAGAATCCCAGACTGAAAGTGAAGAATCCCAATGTGATCATGTCTGTGGCATTGTCTTTCAACTGTGCTGACTTTGAAAAACATACAAAGACACGTTCACATGGTAAGTGGTCACAATTCTCTGGAACAAGACTGGGGATGCAGGATGCATCCTATGGGAGACACTTATGGTTCATGTTTTTTCTTTTTTTATAGATGGTATTTCACAATCCTCTATTTTGAAAATGATGAATAGGATACCTAATGAAGATAAACTGATATTTTGAATAGAATTGCCTTTCAAAGACCATACATCCAGGTTAGTTTGCACAATGCATGCTATTTAAGAATCATAGGTGGAATAATGTTTAAATAATTCATAATATATACATGTCCTATTTTAGAATATGTTTATTTTATATACATTACCCCTACTTTGTGCTAGAGAGGACTCAGATTATGAGCAATCAGACAGATAAAGGGATACATTTTATAGTTGACATTTAGGTATATTATTATTTGAAGGGACATGAAATATTACATCCAATTATGTCCCTCATACAATAGAATAATTCTTTTTTTCTTAAAAATTTGATATTATGCATTTTGTCTATTTTTAAATGCTAATATGTGTAAGTCAACTCTTGATTAGACAATTTAATGTGATTAATTTCAAATTATCTATGGAAAGCAAAATAGAGGGCGCCACATAGTGCAGATCATACACAACTTCAAAACAGGTAGAGACAAGAGCTGAAGAATCCTACTCACAAGATGTAAAGAACTGAGGTGCAGCACCAGCATTCCGGAACCACCCATTGTCCGGTACACCAATAGATGATGTCACAAAAGGGGATCCTCGTCTCGCCAGGGAGAGTCCAAAGATGCCAGAGAATGTTCAGACAAGCCTGTACAGCAGTGGTCAGCCAGCAGGTGCACAAACCCTGCACTTAGAAGGGTAAAGTGTCTAAAACTCCAATTGATGGAAAAATCTCAGGATCAAAACATGATTCAGCAGCAGATGGAGCGTTAAAAAGATTTAAAAATTTATTGAAAGATAAAAACAACAGCAACGCGTTTCTCAGTGTAACACACTGTTTCATCAGGCTATCTAAGTGGAGGGTTTGTGCACCTGCTGGCTGACCACTGCTGTACAGGCTTGTCTGAACATTCCCTTCTCTGGCATCTTTGGACTCTCCCTGGTGAGATGAGGATCCCCTTTTGTGACATCATCTATTGGTCTACCAGACAGCGGGTGGTTCCGGACTGCTGGTACTGCACCTCAGTGCTTTACATCTTGTGAGTAGGATTCTTCAGCTCTTGTCGCTACCTATTTTGAAGTTGTGTATGATCTGCACTATGTGGCACCCTCTATTTTGCTTTCCATAGATTACCTTGACCTGTGTCGCGGCACGACACCCTGGAGGAGCGGCCTATTGCTTTGGATGTGCATTATTTGAAACCACCGGGAACTGCATAAGCAGGACTGTCACATCACCGTATATCCTCTACTGGACTATTAGTCTGTATACCCTTTTACCTTTGTATATTGTTGTTCTATTGAAATATCTAGATATATTAGCATATTGTTATATTATTCTGCAGCATTGCATTCATTTGCTCCTAGACGCCTCTTACAAGTACCCTGGTGACGCTGTTTGTCACTTGCGTACTAGTCGTAATTTCAAATTATGTGTAGATAGATGGATAGATATAAATCCCCAGTCTGAACCTGTCTTTAATATCAAGACAAACAATACATGTTAGAGCATAGACAGAAGCTGAATTTACTATTATTATTTTTCTGAATATTTTGTTAGTCATGTGTTCATTAAATAACCTAATAGATTAATGTTTTTAATTTTTTCTTTCTTTCTTTTTGGTTGAATTCCAAAACTAATATTGATTTTTTTTTCTTTTTTTAAAATAAATTTCTTTACATACTATATTTTTATATTTTATTAATTGAAATACATATTATTTGATACAAATCTCTATCCCAGTAAGATAAGAAGAAATACATCCATCTAATCTGACATGTAAACAAAATATTAGTCCAATGACTGTTAAAGTATCTATTTTACAAGCACATGCCTGATATCAAATATACTAATTTTGATTAATTTATAGATTGAAAAAAATACCAACACAACTTAACCAGATAATGTTAAAGTCAAGTATCTTACAAAAGTTAAGGTGGAGTTAGATGCAGCCATCTATGATTTGGTTGTGTGATTTAGAGATGTCAAAATCATAAAATGTTTATGACGAGGATATGCAGTATAAATTATACATAACAACTTTGCTCATTTCACTTTTAAGAAATGAAAGTGTTTACCTTGTTACATTAAAGTGACAGTGTAGTTTAATGTTATATTTACATTCTAATATCTGTAATCTTTCTTAGGTACCAAAAAACATTCTTAAAATAAATATAGGTTATTTATTATGATTTCATTATTTGAAAGGTAATCTAGGTAGATTAAATTATCTTTCAAGAAAATGAAAGATAATTTACCAAGATAGTTATTGTATGCCATATTGATGACTTTTCACTCTAGTGGAGTCATTTGAAGGGTTAGTTAACTATAGATATATCAAAATATAATTTCTCACAATTATACTCTTTACCTGTTGGAGTGTATCAAATTTATATAAGTATTTCTGTTACCCTTGATTTTAATTTAGTTTATTTCTCTAATGTTATCTCCACCTATTCCTAATGGTTTTGTCCTTAAGGCAAATCTGTATAAATACAGTCATTGTAAGATATTTCACTCCCAGTGGGGCTTACAATACATAAGGTAATACAAATTACAAATCTTTTTGGTTGATTGTTTTGCAGATATAAGAAGTATGTATATGTCTAAAAATGTGATAAAGTTAGGAGATCAGACTATCTATCCAAGCTAATACACATATTTGTGGTTTTCTCTTCCCTCTTCACATTTCTAAGGATATTATTTTGAATATTTTAGACTAATGTGATTAAGGGATGTCCAAACTGTGTTCACTAATATTTTTTAATATCATTAATAGAACTAGTTATTGTGACGAGCACAGAGGGATCCAGCACTGATGGTGACCTGCCTTTGCAGGCTTCTGGTAAGTCCAGTGACTCATTCATATGTCATTGAAGGCACCTTTTTCATAAATATTCTGATCATGATTCTGATGAAGCATTCCATTTGAATAAAACTTATAATGCACTCCTCTACTGATATATACAGTATACATATATTTTTTTATCATTTTAATATTAAGATCTCAAAGCTTCTTAGTCTACACCTTTGTGCTTCAGAACATGGCTAACACATGTTTATATTTAGTATAAATTTAGAGAACAATCATCAAGCGATACAAACATGAGAACTCTTGAATGTTCCAAGTACTCTGCTTTTGTGAATATTTTCAAAATACAGACCCTAAAATTTAATTATTACTCATCGATAATTATAAATCTTATTTCATTTGCATGATCCATCAAAATTATGTAATTCCTAACTTTGGTTCAGTATCTCTTTAATGCAACATTGATGTGTGTCCTTGAGCACCAGTAACGAATGTTATAATATTTGTTTTTAACGTGTACACAACATATTATGTTTTACAGAGATTGATGTAACATGTGCGATGGAGGAGGAAGTGGCTCCCTTGGAGTCTGATGGTATATCAAATATTTATAACATGTATATAATGTAGGTTGACCATATTGCCACTTTAAAAAGGGACACATATGAAAAATACATAGGTCAGGGCTGTTTTCAAGGCTGTTTTAAGAAATGTTTTGTATAAGTAGCCTGACCTATGTATTTTTCATATGTGTCCATTTTTAAAGCGGGAATATGTCACCCTAATATAACGTGCAAAAAAACCCATATGTTTTTATTTTGTTTCAAATATATGCATGATTTGTCATTAATGACATCATGATGTCACATGCATATTACATGCAAAACACTAATAATCATCTTCTGATTGTACAGACAGCCGTTGCTATTCCTCTGAGTGCCTAGATGCAGACCATATCATTATGTCATCATTGTTTTGAACTTCTAAGCCACTTCTTAGTATACATAAAACCTAATAATGTTGAAATTACTTAAGTTAATTTCATGATGTATGGTATGTAAATGGATTTTAAAAAGATGTATGTGTAGACTGTCCATTTCAATCAAACAAACATTAATATTCATCAAAACTAAAGCATGCGTTTCTGAATGTGTCTAATAATATTGGGATGACATACATTTAATCCTAATGTAAAAGAGAGATTCACAAAACATACTCAGAAAATGTAATGTCAGATAAAATTATATTCTTAATATGTAATATGAACGGTAGCATCTACCGTGTATATATTGTGAATAGTAATTGATTGAACCATCAAGCTTCAAATTTTTACATTTAAGATTACAAAGGCAATCACCAAAATATATATGTAAATCAGTGTTTACATGGTTTCAAAGGCTAGGTGGAGTGGCCATTTAGATTTGATCATATTGCACACTCCCATATTATACAATTGTTGGATTTTAAAAATTCAATCCACGGGCATGTGTCTAAAAGAACTCTATTGCATTTCAATCTCAAATGCATACATGCGTACCGATATATTATCCAAAATATAAATATATTATAAAATCATAAAGATTAGCACATAATGTTGACTTTGAAAAATATGATTTGTAATGTATTTATGAAATGTTACATGAAAAATAACAGTGAACAGTAAGAGTTTAAAGGATCAATTAAATCTTTTTATTAATTATATTTTATTCCAATCAATCAATAACTTAAAACATAGTCATTATTGTGACTTTGTCTAAATATTTTATGAGACAAGAATCCAGATTTTAAATAATGTTAAATCTTGATTCTTTCAAGATAATAATATATTTTCATATCATATATGTATTTATAGAATTGTTTTATATATTTCAGATGGAACTTCCACTTCTGGGCATCAGCCTCCCGCCCCATCCCATCCAAAAGCCTCCCTGCCCCCCAGCCAGAAGCCCCTCCTGCCCCCCCCAGCCAGAAGCCCCTCCCGCCCCCCTCTACTTTCCTGCCAGAATCCACTCCCGGCCCTTCCCAAACTGAACCCACTCCCGGCCCTTCCCGTTCTTACTCCTGTCCTGTCTCATGAAAAAAAAATATTCCTTGCCCCCACTCGCCACTCTCTCCATTTGGCCCACTTTGCATTTACTCCACCTGCACAGCCACCAACTCCCCAGGCCCCTGACTCCCCAACTGTGCAGGCTCCACCGTAGTGGAAACCCAATTCCCCATCTCGCCCCATCCCTCCCCATCAACACCTTTACTCTGATCCCAATCCCCACCTTCATTGTCCTGGGTGTCGGATTTTCCTTCCCAGCCAACAATGTAAGTATCATTACGAATCAGCATTAGAACATACATTCTTATAGGGACATTATACTGATCTAATTATACATCAATTGATTTTGAAGAGGAAATTGTATTTATCAAACTTTTTTTTATTTCATTTATGTAAATGTTTACAATTTACATTTCATGAAATCAACATCCTGATTTTCTTATATCTAAATGATATTGCCTAGATGTTGGATATATATAATGTATATATGCCAACATTTAGTATTTGTTATCACCACCATTTTCACAATGTGTCATAAACCAAAAAAGATTTTTTTTTACAGATTGATAGTGTTTATTTTTTTAATAATATCTTCATGGTTTATCAATCAAGAACATATATAATGTTTAATTCTTCTTCTCTATAGTATATTTTATTATAATAATGATTGTATTTAAATGAGTACAATATCTCTTTGCAATATTTATATTATGTTTTGTAATTCTTATTAATTTTTAATATTTCTTTTTGTTTTGGTTGTGACTCAGCATGGTTGATGCTAGAGGCTTTAGCAAGGCTTGAGCAAACCATGCTGAGTTCCTATCAGTTGCTAGGAAGGATGAATGACACCATGCGTAACCAGCTGCGGCTTCAGCGCTTGACTTTAGCCCGAATAATGCGGCAAAAGGCAATGCATGAAGCTGCAGCTGGAGGGGCTCAGGAAAATGAAGGTGATTCTGATGCCCCAGTAAGTGGAGGATCCGGAGCTGGGTCGAGGGAGCAGATATAAATCTTCCATCCACATGTTATGTTTTTGATTGTTTATGTTATTTGTTGCCATTTGGCCATTTTTCTAGTTTTTGTTGTGCCTGTTGCACTATTTCACCTTGTCAGATTTATACTGTGTGCTGTGTTGGGCTTTGTTTTGCCTTGTCAACTCCCTCCAAGGACTGTAATGCACTATGTCACCTTGTCTGATGGCTCCAAAGGGGCTGTGTTGGCCTTTGTTTGCCCTTGTCAACTCCCTCCAAGGACTGTGATGCACTATTTCACCTTGTCAGATTGCTCCAAAGGGGCTGTGTTGGCCTTTGTTTTGCCTTGTCAACTCCCTCCAAGGAGTGTGCTGCACTATGTCACCTTGTCAGATGGCTCCAAAGGGGCTGTGTTAGCCTTTGTTTGCCCTTGTCAACTCCCTCCAAGGACTGTGATGCACTATGTCACCTTGTCAGATGACTCCAAAGGGGCTGTGTTGGCCTTTGTTTTGCCTTGTCAACTCCCTCCAAGGACTGTGATGCACTGTCACCTTGTCAGATGGCTCCAAAGGGGCAGTATTGGCCTTTGTTGTGCCTTGTCAACTCCCTCCAAGGACTGTGCTCCACTATGTCACCTTGTCAGATGGCTCCAAAGGAGCTATGTTGGCCTTTGTTTGCCCTTGTCAACTCCCTCTAAGGACTGAGATGCACTATGTCACCTTGTCAGGTGGCTCCCAAGGGGCTGTGTTGGCCTTTGTTTTGCCTTGTCAACTCCCTCCAAGGACTGTGATGCTCTATGTCACCTTGTCAGATGGCTCCAATGGGGCTGATTTCTCATTATGACTTGTTTTAAAGTTATCTTATTTCTTTATGTTTTATGACATTCCTATATCATATTCATCATAATAAAAATAAAGTCATTAATATGTTATTTTTCTTCTTTATTTATTCATTTCATTTATTAAAAATATATGTTATGTGGCTAATCCTTAAAGGATCATGAAACCAAAAATGGTCTTTCATTATTCAGATATATAATACAATTTTAACAAACTTTCATATTTACATCTATTATTTAATTTGCTTCATTTTCTTGATATACTTTGCTTAAAGATTTATCTTTGCAGGATCATGAGTAGCAGAGAACCTAGTTTCGAGATGTTGATTGTTGGTTGCATATATATATATATATAGTGGTTGTTATTGGCTCATCCATGTGTTCCTTTAGAAACCATTAGTGAATTGATGCACCCTTAATAAATGATACCAAGATTATTAAACTAATGAGATAATCGATGTAAATTATGAAGTTGATGGAAATAGTATCCTCTCTGTGAATCCTGAATTTAATTATTTGTACTTCATGTCTCTTTAAGTGATGCTGACCACAATTCTTAATTTATGGATATGCATTTCTAATGTATTTATTTTCTTTTAGCATCAACATACACATATAATATGTTTAAAACAGACTATTAGCTGAATGTTGACAGCACATGTATTCCAATTTCACTTACATCTTATTGTAGCAGTATAACGAAATAAATCACTGTGTGTAATGTTCATATTTTAGATGATTAATATCTTTCTATTATTATTGTTTATATTTAATTATCCAACGATATATTGCTATAGCTAGGCTGACCATATTTCTGCTTTAATAAGTGACACATATGATAAATACATATGTCATTATTCTTATTCCAAAAATTCTTTAAACAGCTCTGAAAACATCCCTGACATATGTATTTCTCATGTGTCCCTTTTTAAAGCGGAAAGATGGTCACCAGAGTTATAGGTAACATATACTGTATAACTAATCCAAATTGTTATAATGTATCTCGTAGCATTCTTTCTCAGTTAAAGGGACATGAAACCCAATAATTTATTTTATCATTTAGGTATAACATACTATTTTAAACAAATTTAAATTTAACTTCAATTTTCAATTTGCTTCAGTCTCTTGGTATCATTTTATTAAGGAGCAGCAGTGCACTACTGGTTTCTAACTGAACACATAGGTGAACCAATGACAATCGGTATATATATATGCAGCCACCAATCAGCAGTTAGAACATAGGTTATTTGCTGCTCTTGAGATTACCTCGAAACAGATTTCATCAAAAGATAACAAGAGAAAGAATCAAATTTATATCTCTTACATAATCGTGAAACATAAAATGTGGGTTTCATGTCAATTTAAACCCTGCTGCTTCATAAATAGTTCATAATCTTCCTATTCTAATTAAATATATACTTATTACCAACAATGGATTATATTTCATATATCACAGTATTATGTTATCTAGCGTTAGATTATGTGAAGCTGTGCATTACATGAAACAAACACGCTTCATAGATAACAAAATAGCACATACTAGTTTTTAAAATATAAATACGTTTCTTATTGACATGCAAAGCTGTAAAATGCGTCCTTTGATTGGATTACGTTTTTACGCGATCTCAGATGCGCCATGTTGCTTAAGACGTCACATGCAAAGCTGTAAAATTCGTCCTTTGATTGAACTACGTTTTTACGTGATCTCGGATGCGCCATGTTGCTTAAGACGTCACATGCAAAGCTGTAAAATGCGTCCTTTGATTGGATTACATTTTTACGCGATCTCGAATGCGCCATGTTGCTTATGACATCACATGCAAAGCTGTAAAATGCGTCCTTTGATTGGATTACGTTTTTACATGATTTTGGATGTGCTATGTTGCTTAAGACATCACATGCAAAGCTGTAAAATGTGTCCTTTGATTGGATTACGTTTTTACGTGATCTCGGATGTGCCATGTTGCTTAAGACATCACATGCAAAGCTGTAAAATGCGTCCTTTGATTAGATTACGTTTTTACGCGATCTCGGATGCACCATGTTGCTTAAGACGTACCATGCAAAGCTGTAAAATGCGTCCTTTGATTGAATTACGTTTTTACGCGATCTCGGATGCGCCATGTTGCTTAAGACGTCGCATGCAAAGCTGTAAAATGCGTCCTTTCATTGGATTACGTTTCTACGTGATCTCGGATGTGCCATGTTGCTTAAAACATCACATGCAAAGCTGTAAAATGCGTCCTTTGATTGGATTACGTTTTTACGTGATCTCGGATGTGCCATGTTGCTCAAGACATCACATGCAAAGCTGTAAAAGGCGTCCTTTGATTAGATTATGTTTTTACGTGCTCTCGGATGCACCATGTTGCTTAAGACGTCACATGCAAAGTTGTAAAATGCGTCCTTTGATTGAATTATGTTTTTACACGATCTCGAATGCGCCATGTTGCTTAAGACGTCACATGCTAAGCTGTAAAATGCGTCCTTTGATTGGATTACCTTTTTATGCAATCTCGGATGCGCCATGTTGCTTAAGACGTCACATGCAAAGCTGTAAAATGCGTTCTTTGATTGGATTACGTTTTTATGCGATCTCAGATGCGCCATGTTGCTTAAGACATCAAATGCAAAGCTGTAAAATGCGTCCTTTGATTGGATTACATTTTTACGTGATCTAGGATGCGCCATGATTCTTAAAACATCACATGCCAAGGTGTTAAATCTGTCTGATTGGATTACGTTCTCCCGCAATATTTGATTTTCCACGTAACCCACGTTTGCGAATGAGAACAAAAGTTTAAAACCATGACTTTCTTGGATTATGGATTGTGTCAATCATGTACATTGTTAAACCATAGCTGATAAAGAACACAAAAATATCTTTTGATAGCTGTCTCGTTGAAGAAACGAATGAAGGCAATATGTTCATGCAGAATAAATTTTGAGGCAAGTGCAAATCCATGAATATACTCCATTTTGTTTAATATGTTTGTCAACAATATTTTGTTCTATTGAATTTTCTACATATATAATTCCTAAAGATGTGCTTTTGTATTTAAATAAATTAATCAATATGCATTGACCTTTATCATATGATAAATATATGAGATGTCTACTTATTCTAGATGTTATGTCCTGATATTTTTTCTTAATGTAAATGCTCAGTATCGTGTCATGTATGGCTTCCACATTGTTGATCTTTAATTATATAGTACTGTGAGCATATATTTCTAATGTAACTCTTAAAAGGACATGAAACCAGAATTTTTTTTTAATTTGGCATACATTTTTAACCCGGTGTGCAATTATCTTCTATTCTCAAATGTGCTTCAGTCTCTTGGTATAATGTGTTGAATGAGCATCAATACACTACTACTGTATATTTTAAGTAAACACATGGGTGAGTCAATGACAATTGGTAGGTATATGCAGCCACCAATCAGCAGAACAGTCCTAGATAAACCTTTCTGCAAAGGATAACAATATAACGAGCCAAAGAATGTGATTAAGTGTGAATGTTGTTTAAAATGTTAGACTCTCTCAAAATCATGTAAGCGAATATTCTGCTTTCATACACCTTCTAAATGAAATGTCTTTCTTAAAAAATTCAAACACTATAATGTAGCTTTAAAAAAATAGACTTTATTTAACACGTTGAGAGAAATAGGGCATACAAGCTTAGTATCCTATTCAAATATTTGCTTGTTTTAACAAGTACGTGTAGATATACCAACAAGCCCTAAGGATTAGTATATGTTAGCATATGTTCTTGTTTAAAGGGACAGTCAAAGTCAAGCAAAACATTAATGATTTAAATATGAAATAATGCAATTTTCTTCAAATTTCTATTTCATTTTTATCCCCAATTTAGCTTTGTTCTCTTGGTGTTCTTAGTTGAAAGCTAAACCTAGGAGGTTCATATGCTCATTTCTTAGACCTTAAAGAGTGCCTCTAATCTGAATGCATGTTGACCACTAGAGGGCATTAGTTAATGTGTTTCATATAGAAAACATTGAGATCATGCAGTATAGTTACCCTGGAGTGATCACTGATTGGCTGAAATGCAGGTCTGTCAAGAGAACATGAATAAGGCGTCATTTTGCAGAGGCATAGATACAAGGTTAATCACAGAAGTAAAATGTGTATTTCTATAACAGTCTTGTTATTCAAAACTTGATAATGCATAAGAAGGTGTTTTCTTTGTAACTAACAATAATTTATGTTATGACTATCCCTTTAAGCTGTGTTGTTGGCATCAAAACAGTGATATGCCATCATGTATAATTGTAATGGTCATTTTGTTTGAGATCAGGAGAACCGTTTCACATCACAAAAAACAACCAATGTAATCAACAAGGACAGCATGTGATGATGTGGTCTCCACACACTTGTAAAACACACTCTGCAAACAATCTGCCTCCATGGACCCAGTCCCATAGAAGCCTATTAAATACAGAGTGTGCTGCACAAGCGTAAGAAGACCACATCATCACATACCTATCCTTTACACATTAAATAAATACAAATATATACAAAATTACTTCCTCTTCCTTCCCCTCTTCCCACGAGACTGAGGCTCTGGGGGAGCAACTGCCCCTTCCGACGAGTGGTTAAGGGATCACCAGGCTGAGGAGGAGATTGAGGCAGAGGAGAAGATGGAGGAGGCCCAGGAGCAGATGGTGCAGGAGCATATGGTCCAGGAACAGATGGTCCAGGAGCAGATGGTGTGTTTGACACCTCCCAGAGGACCTGCATCATATTCTTAATAGTATTCAAAATATATATTTGTCCTTCGCGAATATTATTCAGTACTCCTGTCAGGTACACTCTGTATTCCACCTGTTCCCTCCGGGAGGCACGCATCTCCTCTCAGAAATTATTCAAGTTCTGCACCTCTGGTATCTCTGGGAGGATGTTCTCCTGAGGAGCTGATGCATGGCAGGCTGCTGCAGAGATCTCTTCTTCTTCCAGGTCTCCCCGAGGTGGAGAGTCATCTGCACCCTTCTCATGCCTGGGTGAAGGAGAATCCTGTGGGTGCTGTGCTTCCTCCTTCCTGGGCTCAGACTCTGTATATTTGAAAAAGAAAGAAATTGAGATATTAGCACAGTTCCAAATAAAGATGTAAATGTTCTATTTGAAAGTGTATTAATGAGGCTGCCTTCGTAATTCTATTGTAAGAAAAAGCAATCAATACGATTTCAGCATTTGCAAACCCATCTTTCTCATATCTATATGGTTAATCTGAATGTCTTTTTGTGTTTGTCTTAATTCTGTTTAAATGCACACCTAAATCTAATCTGTAGACTAGATACTAGTGTGATGGCTTTTCTTGAAATGCAACTTTCGAAAGGTAATTGTGAATGCGTTTACGTAATAATGTTTAAAAAAGCGTAATTGCGTTAGTCATATCCATAAAAACATTTTTTGCGTGTGAAAGGATTATGAGGTGGATGTAAAGGGATTATTAAATGAGCTTACCGGCAGATGAGAGGCGCAGGTTCCCGGTATCAACCCCTCTGATACCGACTATGGCCACCTCGGAGATGTTGGGATGCAGCATTTCCTCCCAGCGGGAATACTCAAAAATTATTTCCAGACCGCCACCGGTCCCTGCTAGGTATTCCCTCTCCCTTTTGAGCTTTCTTTTCAGTTCAGCTCTGCAATCCCGGTAACGATGCTGAATGGACTTCTCATCCCTGCATTTATGGCATCCCTGATCTCGTTCCACCACTTCCTCTTATCCGAAGGGGTGGCCCTCGGTGCCTGCAGCCTCCTAGCCCTCTCCATATAAGACTCTATAAGGGCCTCCTTCTCATCCATGGTATATCTCTCCTCCCTCTGTCTGGGCTTCCCATGCGATGTGAGCCTCTGTTCCCCGGACTGTGAAGCTCCCAGTCTATGCTGCACACCACTGGGCCCAGCTACTTGTTCATTTTCAACAATGTGGCCAGGTCCACCCACCCCTTCCTGTCCCCATTCCTCTCCAGTTCCTCTCCCCCTTCCTCTCTCCTGCCTAAACTCCTGCCTAACCTCCTCTACAAGCTCATCCCTGAACTAAGCCCTAGCCTCCTGCCTAATGAGCTCTAATAGCTCCGGGCTAATCTGCCCCCTATTCCCCCTCCCGACATACTCAAACAAAATGTGAAGGTGCCCAAATGAAAGGGGGTCAAAATAATGAACAAAAAGTAAAAAAGTGCTGAAAGTGTGAATGGGATATAAATAAAAGAGGGTAAGGGGTATTAAACAGACAAACATATATGTTGAAAAAGACGTAAACAATACTTTTTTTAAGAAAACAAAAACCTATGGGATGAAAGGGAATGGGGTATGGGCTTAAAGGGAATGGAGTATGGGATGAAAGGGAATGAGGTATGGAGTGTAGGATGAGAGGGAATGGGGTATGGAGTGTATGTAGTGTTAGTGATAAGTGTATGTATGTATTGAATGTGTTTGCGTGTAAATGTGTTTATATAATGAATGTAGTAAAAAAACACTTGCACACTCACCCAAACAAACTCTCGCTCATTAACTCACACTAACTCACTCTCTCACACTATCTCTCACACTAACTAACTTTCACACTAACTAAATTTCACACTAACTAACTCTCACACTAACTAACTTACACTAACTGTCACACTAACTGTCACACTAACTAACTGTCCCACTAACGCTCACTAAATCACACTACATCTCTCTACTCTCAAATCTCTCCAAACCCGCCAATGCCTAGAAATGCACCTAACTCGAAAAAGCAATACAGTCAAAGAAGCCATGCTTAGAGCGTGCTTATATACCCTATGTAAATGTTTAATGATTCCTCATTTAGTGTAAATGTTGTGCATTATTTTTTGCTTACGATTGTGAATGTTGAATGCGTATGTGCTATGTTGCATGAGCGATTGTTGTTTGTACATTTGAGCTGTGTTTTTGTTGTGCATTATTTTGTATACGTAATATGACAAAGCAGTGTGTATTTCTCGCGAGATCGAGTGTTAGATGAAAAATCTGTGATTAGTTAATTTAGCATTGATCTCTATGGGAGAATCTTTAACGCGCCCATGATTACGCTTATTAAGTAAACGCGGTAGTCGTGTTACCGCAACGTGTTACGAGGTTGGTTTACTTCTCACTAAATTTGGAGCAATAATATTGTTTAATTTAGAAATAGTATACAATTTTGATAAAGTTTCTAATTTACTTTTATTATCTAATATGCTTCATTGTCTTGCAGCATCGAACATAATCTTTCTGTGTTTTCAGACTCCCATTGATTTCTATGGCATTCGCAGCCTCAAGGGTGGCAGTTTGAACGATAGGTACGCTGCATCAGAATTGACGCGAGCGTACCTGTTGAATGTTTGATAAATTGGAAAGAGGGTCAAATAGAGTTGAATGTGAATTCAAAACATCTGAAATGAGGCAAGCATCAATCTGCATCGGATTGATATCGCGGGAGCGTATATTATGTCACACATTTCAACATTTGATGATCTTGATGCTTTGATAACTACAGTGGATCAATCTTGCGTCAAATTTGATGTGGGATTCCAGCGTATTATCAGTTGAAGCTTTGATAAATCTACCCCAATATGTGTAGCTGTGCTATTGGTTAAAACAATCAACATGTTTCTCTTCAAATATGCTGTTTCTACAGGCTAATGACCCTAGGAGGTCTAGAATGGCTTTTTGTGCTCTCCACTCCATATATTCTGAGTTTTTGATATCATGTGGTCGAGGAAAGGAAGCTTGTCCTTAAAGGGAGCAATCTGACTACCTACATCGCTCTGATATTTATGTTCCTGTTGTTCAAGTCCTCCATTTTTAGTTAATGGTCTTTAAATATGATTTTTGGACATGTGCAAAGCTGGAAAGAACATTTACTTCAGACCATTCTTTCTTCCATGTAATGTACATGTTGTGCTATATTTGAAAGATCAAATTGTATACATATTAAATCATGTTTAAAATCTGGAAAAGCAGATGATCTTTTCTTGAAACTCAATTTCAAATTTGGTAATTATAAACATTTTTAAAATGAAGTCCCTTAGAAGTCATATTTATTATTACTTTTACATATGGAAAGCTTTTTTTCTTTCATGTAAGTGGCAAGAGTCCATGAGCTAGTGACGTATGGGATATACATTCCTACCAGAAGGGGGCAAAGTTTCCCAAACCTCAAATGCCTATAAATACACCTCCCACCTCACTCATACCTCAGTTTTACAAACTTTGCCTCCTTAGGAGGTGGTGAAGCAAGTTGTGCTTGATTTCTTCTGTGAAAGGCGCTTCTAAGCATATTGAAGCCCAGTTCCTCTCTAAGTACAGTGTTTGTCTGAGGCATGTGAAGGGAGTATTGCCTGATGATACCATGTTTTCGCCTATGGGAAATCTATTCTAGGTCTCTCTGTAAATTCGGTCACAGGGATTCATCTGCTGCCTCCCTTTACAGATCGACATTATACTCTCTACCTTTCGCTCTTCTGCTGATATGTTTCAGTACTGGTTTGGCTGTCTGCTATATATGGATGGGTGTCTTACACGGTAAGTATATACTTTTATTATATAAGACACTCTCAGCTATGGATTGGGCACTTTTTAAGTACAGTTGTTATATATTGTTTGTGTACATGCCTTGAGTCAGTAATTCAGTGCTCTTTTTTTTTTTAAATTGTTTATTTATGTCCAGCAGAGGATGCATTAAAACTCAAATACATATTTTGCGCCTCGCAGGGCCAGTTATTCCATAACAACCATGGAGAGACAAACAAAAAGAAAAAAAAAGAACATAAAATTTTGAAGAAAAAACAGGCCCGTTTTAAACAGTATGACTATATGTTCATAAGAAGGAATAAAAAATAAGGCATCAAAAGTAAAACTGCACACTCTAGTGGGGTTTTTCAGTTTTATACATTTATCTTATACATCTCGATACTCTAATTGTGCTAGTGAGAAATTACCTGCGTAAATTAAAAAGAGAAAGAAAAGAAAAAAAAAAAAACTTCTAAAGAAGAAAGATATGAAGAAAGAAAGAAGAAACGCAGTCACCAGATTCCTAGCAGTACTAGTTCAGTATTTCTAAATGGGTATATTAGATGTTCAATTTCTGTGAGGGGGAGAGTTTTTATGAATATAGACCACTTTACGAAGAACTTCTTAACATCTGCCTCACTTTGCAAGTCAGTATCCACTTGTTCAATCATACATTGTTTCTTTAAGCTGTTTTTGATTTCTTTTACACTCGGGACTACTCGATTCTTCCATTTCTTTAAAATTAAATATCTGCCTGCTAGTATTATTAAGTTAACAATTTTCCTGTTGTTGGGGGATAATTCTCCTTCAAGGGCTAGTAGGACCACCTTTAGCGGTGAGAAGGAAAAAGAGGAGAGGCCCAGCGTATTTACCATCCAGTATTGGACCTTCAACCAGAAATTTGTTATTTTTGGGCATTCCCAAAACATATGTACTAAGTTAGCTAGGGGCAGAGAACATTTTGGGCAGGTATTAAAGCTAGAGTTCAGACACTGTGATCCCTTTTTCGGTGTAAAATATGACATATGAAGGAGCTTAACCTGCACCTCCCTCCATGTTGCAGAGAGAGTTGCTTTAGCGACCGCTTGAACTGACGCGATAATTACAGCGGAATCAAGCGTTTCTATTCTTAGCATATCAGCCCACTTATCTCGAATTTTTTCAATAGTTTCTGTGCCTTTAATAGAGACCAAGTTTTGGTATATATAAGAGATTGAAGTGAATCCATTTCTAACTAATAAGAGCCAGTTTTCTATCTTTCCCAGTGACCAGTCCCATCCATAATTGGCTGAGAGACTAACAGCATAGTGTCTTGCCTGCAAATAGGCAAAACATTTTTTGTTAGGAATATGAAATTCCTCTTTTAAATAATTGAAGGTTCTAGTACCTTTATTCTCAAAGTCTAATAATTGATGTACAAATACAAGCCCTTGAGTCTCCCATTGCGTAAAGAGAGCTGATTGCATGCCAGCTTGAAACTGCAGATTATTTAGTAATGGATTATATCTTGATACCCTAGATTCTATAGATAGTAGATTACAAACCTTTTTCCACATAAGAAGTGGATTGCAGATTGACCTCATTTTTTTTATTACTCGAGGGAGCGCATTTTTATTGCAGTGTACTAAGGCCCTTAAATCGACTGGATGTGTTATGTTAGAATCCAACTCTATATTTGTAATATAGTTACTACTAGTTAGCCAGTCTGCTATAATACGAGCTAAAAACACCTGATTATATGAACGTAGATCAGTAAGAGAGAGACCTCCGAGTTTCATAGGTAGGGCTAATTTAGCTAGAGAAATTCTAGGCTTTTTGTTCTGCCAAATGAATAAATGTAAAGCCAAATTAAAAGAAAGAATATCCTTAGATTTGAGAATAATTGGACTGTTTTGAAGAACGTATAGAATTTTTGGTAAGAGAGACATTTTATATAAAGCTATATGGCCTGATAAAGAAAGGGGGAGCATCTGCCAGTTTTTAAATGCTTCTTTTACCTTTTTGAGAACCGGGAGTATATTCAAATTATACCAATTATCAGGGTTACCTGATATCTATAGTCCTAAGTACGTAACTGCGTCTTGAACTATAGTGAAAGGAATTTCTAAAGCAGAGTGTTTTGTTTGTTTAATCCACAGTAACTCTGATTTTGTGGTGTTAACCCTGTAGCCTGAGAATGATCCAAATTGATCAATTATTTTAAGCAATCTAGGGATGTTTTTGGAAGTATTTGAGATATATATTAGAATGTCATCCGCATAGAGTGCCATTCGCATCTCCTTCTTGTTAATCCTGATACCTTCTTGTTGTTGCCGGATTACAATGGCCAGTGGTTCTATAGCCAGATCGAATAAGAGTGGGGAGAGAGGACACCCCTGCCTTGTTCCTCTGCCTAGTTTTATGTCATGAGATAGATCCCCGTTTACTATGATTTTGGTTGAGGCATTTTTGTATAGATTGTCAAAAAAACTAAGAAAGTTGCCCCCCAGGCCGAATCTCTTCAAGGTAAAAGACAAGTGGTCATAATGTACTGAGTCAAATGCTTTTTCAGCATCAATAAAAATAATAGCCTTGTCAGGAGCGTCCTCTTCCCCCTTATTCCTTAGTTCTCCCATTACTTTAAAGTACTCTATAGTAAGAAATACTTCCCTGATTTTAGCAGAAGAATTGCGCTTCAGTAAGAACCCAGCTTGGTCTGTATGGATGATATTGGTTGCAAACACATTTTTCTCTAAAAATAGAGAAGAGAAGAGAAGAGCGCGGACTCAAATGCAGAGTAACATCAATTTAATAATACACACGACAAATGGCCACTTACAAAATGAAAATATAAAATCAGCGTATATGTAATAAAACCATAGACTTATCGTCTCATGCCAGCATTCATCTGTATTGATGAGATGTCAGAGTGAGCTTGTCCCTTTACTTCCTCCTTAGTGTTGCCAGATTCAGGTATGTCAGAGTCGGTCCGTGAGGATTACCTCCAAACAAAGTTCATAAAATCGTGCCAATTGTGGACCAAAGTTCTAAGCCAATACTAGAACAGGTGACAATTAAAATGGCAAGCTAAATGTGCGTTGTAGCTAAGAGTGAAACGTTCCTTGGCTCTTTAACCTCCAAGCTCGTAGCTGCAGACTTAGAGCTGGGGCGGCTTCACAGGAACGGATAGCTCAGAGGGTGGGCGGGCGGTGGGCGGTTCTCTACGCGTTTCGTCACGTCTCGGCGTGACTTTCTCAAGAGTGCTGTGTGAGGGGGGCGGGGAGGCTCTTATGAAGGGGAGTGTAACTACACACACCCTCTTTTTTAACCAATCGTATAAGGTAAAACACGATAATATTTGGTGAGTGATAAAAGGCATAGTGTTAAAACGAAAAAAATTGAATAATATACAATATCACAATAGTACATTCATAATACATTTACATATCAATTGATATAAAAAGCAAACATATACATGATACCAAAAGAAAAAACGATGAAAAAAATAAGTTAATATCGATATGCTTAAAATAACTAAACAATCAGATGCTAGAAAGCTATATATATACATATATAAAACAAAACAAGATACGCATCCATACATAATAAATGCATATCATAAATATATATATATATATATATAACAAAGATAAAAACACACAATTAATATTAAAAAATAGTATATAAATATATTAAAAATATATGTTATAAAAAAGCCTGCAAGTCAATTTCTATATTGAGTCCATTAGGCTCCAAACAATTGAGACTTTTAATCCAATACGTTTCCTGTTGTCTGAGTTTTAAAAGCCTATTGGTATCCCATACATTAGGTTTTATCCACTCTATAATTTTAACTGAAAGATCTTGGGGATTTTGATTATGGTGGGTTTTGAAATGGCGAGACACACTGTGATTGTCAAAGCCAGATATAATATTATTTACATGTTCTCTAATTCTATACTTAATTTTCCTTTTCGTGCGCCCTACATAAATATGGCCACATTTGCAGACTAGTTGATAAACCACATATGTGGTGTGACATGAGTATCTATCTTTACATGCATACTGTTTACTATGGTTGTAGTTGGAAAAATGGGTACTGTCTTGATCTATTAAAGGGACACTCAATCAAAATTAAACTTTCATTATTCAGATAGAGCATGCCATTTTTAACAACTTTCCAATGTACTTCCATTAACAAAATGTGCACAGTATTTTTATATTTAAACTTTTTGAGTCACCAGCTCCTATTGAGCATGTACAAGAATAAGTGTGTATGCATTTGTGAATGGCTGATGGCTGTCACATGGTACGTGTATGCATTTGTGATTGGCTGATGACTGTCACATGGTACAGGGGGAGTGGAAAAAGACATAAGTTTTAAAATTGTCAGAAAAAAATCTACTACTTATTTGAAGTTCAGACTAAGTGCTATTGCATTGTCTTGTTATCTTGCATTTGTTGATTATGCAAATCTACTGTGTTGACTGGTCCTTTAAGGGGCACAAGACACAGTCATTCTTTTTACATGGATATAAACCATTTTTCCCCCCACACCATTTATTAAGAGAGATAGATTGTTTTTTATTATTTCTTAATTTTGTGGGAGCAATATAATTTTTGATGTCTTTACTTTTCTTAAAAATAACCTGTGGTTTATCTTCCAAAATGAGATTAAGAATGGGGTCTAATTTTAATACATTCCAATGTTTCCTCAAAATATTCTTTATTTTGAAATGCTGATTATTGTATTGTGTTACAAATTTAGGATGATTATTTTTGTTTGTATTTTTGTATTTGGGTACACTGGTCTTATTCAAAAGAGAATTTCTATCCATCATATCTACTTTCGCTTTACTTTCCTTTAGAAGGTCCATACTATAACCCTTTTCTCTGAATTTATCTATTAGAATGTCTGATTCTTTATGATAATCTTCTGAATTGGTGCAATTGCGTCTTATTCTTTGGAATTGACCCAGAGGAATATTATTTTTCCACTGTCTCAAATGGCTACTTTTGATGTTTAGTAGACTGTTTCTCTCAGTAGGTTTCCGGTAATTTCTAACAGCTACTTTCTTTGTGGATACATCATGATAGAGAATAAGATCCAGAAAAGAAAGAGAGACGGGTGATTGTTCCAATGTGAAATTGAGATTATATGTGTTGGTATTTATATAGTTTAAAAAATCATCTATCCTATTTTGAGGACCTTGCCAGATAATGATAATATCATCTATGTACCGATGATATTTGGCAATATCATCTTTAAATGGATTATTATTCCAAATAAGATGATCCTCAAAATGAGATACATATAAATTGGCATAGGATGGAGCGAAGGTTGTCCCCATCGCTGTGCCTTGATGTTGACGATAGTAAATGCCTTCAAATAAAAAATAATTATGATTTAAAATAAATGAAATTCCTTCCAGTAAAAATTCTATCTGTTTTTCTGCAAATTTATTCTTTCCCAACACATCTTTAATCGCTGCCAACCCTTTCGTGTGGGGTATGCTTGTAAAAAGGGAGGATATATCACAAGTAATCCATATGTAATTATTGACCCAGGGGGTATCTTCATATTTATTTATCACGTCAATGGTGTCTCTGAGATAGGCTCTGGTGGATTTGACTATGGGTTGTAAATAATTGTCAATAAATTTAGATAGATTATCACACAAAGAGCCTATCCCAGAGACTATAGGTCTACCAGGGGGATTCAGTGAATCCTTATGGATTTTTGGCAGATGGTAAAAGCATGCAATTTTAGGTGCAACTTCATATAAGTAATTGTATTCATTAGTGTTTAAAATTCCCTCTAATTTAGCCAAGGATAAGAATTCAAACAGTTATTTTTTATATTTTTCCGTTGGGTTAAAGGTTAACTTCTGATAAGTTTTAGAATCAGAGAGTAGAGTATTGGCCTCTTTTAGGTAGTCGCACCTATTTTGTACGACAATGCCTCCCCCTTTGTCCGCCGCCCTAAAGACGACGTCTGTGCATTTACTGAGGTTATTTAGGGCCACTCTTTCTGCCTTTGTGAGATTATCTCTTATATTTGAAACATATGGTACTGATTTGTGGGAAAGCGATTCTAAGTCTTTACAAACTAATTTGTTAAATATTTTAATATACTCAGATTGTGTGTGTTGGGGATAAAAAATTGATTTTCTTTTTAAATCACAATGCTTTATGGGAAAATCTTCATCATCTTCATACATAGAAAAGTCTGCCCAATCTGAGTTATCACTTGAAATATCATTACTGTTGGTATTAGTATTATTATCTAAACTAATTATGGTGTCCAATATCTGTAAGTCATTCTGGTCTAATGTAGATCCAGATGAATATGCATCAGTATCTGTCTGTTTGTGAAAATACCTTTTTAATGTAAGATTCCTAATGAATCTCTGGAAATCTATATATAAGTCGAACTGGTTAGGACTATTAGTAGGTGCAAAATTCATGCCTTTAGCTAACAGATTCAATTCAGACTCATCGAACTTTTTGTCAGATAAATTGAATATCATCTTAACCCCTTGTTCTAGTTCCATACTTCTTTGTTTCTTTTTTCTCTGTTTGTGTCCCCCTCTACTCCCTCTGTATTTTCCTCTTCGTATGGTCTTTTTGTGTTTCTCTGATTTAGGGGGGGAGGGATAGATAATAATGGTACTATCTCCCCCCCTCCTCCCTGTTGTCTCCAGGGGGGAACCCCTAAAAAAGATTGATTATTTGTAGATGGGGGATAGTTGAAGTTCTGTTGAACTTTATTGTGGTTATTACTGTAATGTGGACGATTATGGAAAGTTTGTCTAGGGGAAGAATTACCATTATGATGGGGACTGTTCCATCTAGGTTTGGCCCCTTGTTTGTGCCAATAAGGGGATTGTGGCTGTGTATCTAATGCAGTATACCTATTTTCTGACTGAAAATTTTGGTAGGAATTGTTTGTTGAGCCAGTCCTCATATGTTGTTTTTCTTTATGAGTATTTCTCTCTTGTGGATAACTGTTATAGTTGTGACCCTGTATGTGGTTTCTATCACTGTTAATTGTTCCATTCACTGTTTTATTATAAACTGGACCTATGTTTTTATTTTTATTAGTATAATGTACCGGAGGTTTAATACCTGTAAGATCAGAATTGGGTGTGGGTTCATCCCCTGGGGCTTGTCTTTTATTTGGGCCCTGATAAGTTCCTATATTCTTTTTGTATGAATAGACCTTATCAGTCCTAAAGTCTTCTAGATCCCTTTGTAATTTTTTGGCCTTAGATGTCTCTAATTCCTTTGAAAAAGTATCAACTCTATTTTGGATATTAGTGTTCATTTCTTGCCATTTCTGTATGTGTTCATACGGTTTAATTTTAATTACTAAATTGTCTATATCAATTTTCAGTTTTTCAAGCTTAGATTCCCTATATTTAATAAGAAGTTTGATAAGTGCTATAGAACAGTTGTGTAATATCTGTTCCCACTCCGTCTGGTACTCAACTTCGTCTAAATTAAATGCCGGGAACTTGAAAATTCTGAGGCCCCTGGGTATTACATTGTGTAAGATGTAATTGTCTAACAAGACTAAGTCTTGCCACTCCTTGGCATCTTTTAATAAAACTTTTTCTAATTCTCTGAAGATATGTATAGGGTCTTCAGTAGTTACAGATGTGTCAGAACTAGTAAGTAAATTATGTGCACGTTGGCGTTTGGATCTGTTTTCACTAATACCAAAAGTGGTAAGTGAAGGGGCAATAGTTTCCATTATACAGAAAATAATGAACCGTGACTACTATATCTAGCGATTATATATAGGTTTACAGATAATGCAGCTACTTAAATAGGATAAAATAAGTACAAGGAACAAGTATTAAGAACTGTCCTTGTATCCAAAATAATTCTTTGGACTTTGGGTTGTTGTTTTTTAATTTTGCATAACTATATATACATATATCTGTCAGATATTGCTATTTATTTATAATATATGGTATTTAATTGGTAATTTCCAGATCATTGCGCTGCTTTGGTGTGTGTTTCACACACACCTTAATCTGTGTTCTATGGATGATATTGGGAAGAAGGGATTGAAGCCTTCTTGCCAGAATCGTCATTAATATCTTATAATCTGTGTTTAGTAATGCGATGGGTCGATAGGATTCTTTCCTCTTTGGGTCTTTTCCAGTTTTTAAAATAAGGACTGTATTTGAAGCAACAAAATCTGGTGATGGGGTCAGACCTTTAATATATAGTTCATTGAATAGTGAGGTTAGATAAATTGTTATTTCAGGAGCCATTATTTTATATATTTCGTTGGGAAGAGCATCTGGCCCTGAAGCTTTATTTGAGGCTAAGTTCTGAATAGTCAATAGAGTTTCTTGTTCAGAAATGGGAGAGTGTAGTTTATCCAAAAGATCAGGAGTTTAAGCCGGATGAGCTAAATTCTTCCAAAATTCTTCACGTTCTATAAAATTTGAAGTTTTGGCAGTGTAAAGGGTTCTATAGTAATCTTCAAATACTCTGACCAATTCAGTTGGTGTTTTAAGACACTTTTCCTCTGTTATAATCGTATCTATTATAGGAGATGCTTTATCCCGTCTAACCAAATTTGCCAGGAGTTTCCCTGTTTTGTTCCCATAATGATATAATTTAGCCTGAAGTCTTAAGTCACTTTGTGTTGTTTTATACAAGAAAAAAGAGTCCCTATCTGCTAATATAGATATGTATCTGGACCAGTTCTCTGGAGTTTTCAAATATATGTATCGATTGTAAGCATTTGTTACTGCCTTCAGAAGCTCCCCCTCTCTTAACTTTAATTTCTTGGATCTAGATATGCTATAAGCCAGTATTTCCCCTCTTAAGACTGCCTTGGCTGTTTCCCAGAATAAGGCCGGTCTGGTTATATATTCGCAATTCAATTGGGCGTATTCGCGGAACTTGGCATTCAGCCAGTTTTTAAATTTATTATTAGAAGCCAAGGAAACTGAAAAGATCTAGTCCCTTTCTTGAAATTATCAAGTTGGAATTCTAGATAGATCGGAGCGTGGTCCGATATTGTGATTGGTGAAATTCCAGCTTTTATCTGAGATTTACAGATTCTTTCATCCACCAGAAAAAGATCTATCCTAGATAATGTTTTGTGTGCTCGGGAATGACACGTATATTCTTTGACTTCTGTATTCTGGAGTCTCCAGATATCACATACTTTCAAGTTTTTGTTTAGTTTAAGGAATAATTTAGATTCTAAGTTACCTCTCTTTGTTTTCTTTGAGATAGAGTCCCGTCTAAGCCTGTCAATTGGGAATTTAGGTGCCATATTAAAATCTCCACAGAGGATCAAATAGCCCTCTGCGCATGACATACGTTTATTCTGCAGTTTTTCCCAGAAATGAAGATTAAAAACATTAGGAGCGTAGACATTGCAAAGTGTGTACAGAATTTTTAAGATTTTAATTTTAACAATCAGACATCTACCCTCGTCATCTGTTTCTACTTGTATAACTTCATATGGAGTTTTCTTGCCTAGCAGGATTCCTTGACCCAAGAGGTCTTGAGCTTGTGGACTTCTTCTGGTTTTAGATGGGTTTCCTGTAAAAAGGCTAAGTCAGTATTGTTTTTTTTTAAATGAGAAAGTATTACCTTGCGTTTGATAGGGGACGTAAGACCTCCTATATTCCAGGAGGTCATCTTAAACTTATTTTTTATACTCATCTAGTAAATACTTAGAGGAAGGATGAAAAAAAAAACCCATAAAGCAGGTGATTAAAAGTTTTAATATCCCTTATGTCCTGTCTAAACCAAGCACTCAGAGAGAGTACGTTCCCACTCCCTCTGCAACCCTTAAACTCAATTACTTCCATTTTTTGTAATACAGAAGAGAAAGAAAAGTAGAAAGCTAACTTTACTTTTAATTGACTCCCCTTCTGCTCTATTCTGATGCTGTGGGGTAAGTTTCCTTATAAAAATTTTCAGCATCCTGTGCTGAATCAAAGAAATAATTATGACCATTTAATACTATTTTCAGTTTTGCCGGGTAAAGTAAGGTAGCCCTTGCACCTTGCTTAATGAATTTTGTACAGTGTGGGGCAAGTTCCCTTCGTTTTGTAGCTGTTTCAGATGAATAGTCCTGAAACAGGAGAATTTTTGTACCATCTAACAGAATAGGTTGATGTTTATGGTATGCCTGAAGTAGTGTAATTTTGTGTTGGAAATTTAAAATTTTTGCATTAATTGGTCTGGGTCTTGCATTTTCTTTACTTTGATTAGGTGAACCTATTCTATGAGCCCTTTCAATAGTTATCTGGGGGTGGGAATCTGGAATCTGAAGTAACCGGGGTAGGGTGATTGAGAGCAATTTTTCTAGATCTTCAAATTGTTTACTCTCTGGGACCCCAATAACCCTTAGGTTATTTCTTCTCAACCTATCCTCTAGATCTTTGATCTTATTTTGCATTTTCGTTAGTGTATTGTTTGTTAATTCAAGAGCAGATTTATAAAATGAGGTCATATCCTCAAGATCCGAGATCCTTTGTTCTGCCTCTGAGATTCTATGTGCAAATTGTTTAACTTCGGTGGACAGATAAGCAATATCCTGTTTTATTTCTACCTTAAGAAAATCAAATTTGGGAGTTAAAGCAATCAGTATATTATTTACCAGAGTTTGCATATCTAGAGGTTCCATTGTATGTGGGGGGTTTACCCCTGCTATTTGTGTCTCTACCAGAGATTCAGGAGTAGTTTTACTTTTTTTGTCTCTCCTCCCCGCCATGGCTGATGGAGAAAATTTAGGGTGACCGTGCAAATATTTATCCATAAATAATTAGGGTATCCCCAGAAATACCATGTGCGTTGTTAGTGTATTGGGGAGGGAAAGGAGAAAAAAAAAAAAGAAAAAAAAGGGGGGGGGAGGGAAAAAGGATTGTGAGGTGCTCTCGTGAAGTGAGAAGAAAGGAGAAAAAAAAAAAAAAAACCAAGTGGAAAAAAAAGAAGGATGGGTGGTGTCCACCCAAGTGTAAGTTTATTGTAATCAGAAACGTGTTTTTAGTGAAGATTATGTGGTTTTGTGATTATGTCCTCCTTTTCAGCCATGGGAGGAGACAATATTTGAGCTTAAATTTACCTGAACTCTCAGATCTAAGATTAGTTACTCTTATAGTTCTTATTTGCTAGAATAGCAGATTTACTTTTATCTTCCCCTATTCCTACAACTACTGTGTTCACCACCTGAAGCCGAGATTTAGAACCTTAATAGAAGAAAAAGAGGGTATTGAGCTATGTATTTCTAGCAGTTATTTTCAATATCCAGAGTTTTCACTCAGAATAGCAGTACATAGCACTAAAAATATGTGCATGTGGTTCCTTTCACATGTCACCAAAGATAGAAAAATTAAGACTTAAGACCTAGAGAGATAACAATAAGTTAATTGTTTAAGAGCTTCTTGCAATTTGAGCCAGCATCCAATAAAATTAACACACTCTATGCCTGGCCCATTACTATTAGAGTTAGGACAAGTAGCGGTAGATTTTTCTTTTTCTTTTTTTTCTCTCTCTTTTTTTCCTCTCTATTCCCTTCCTTCCCCTTCCCTTCTCTTCCCCACCCTCCTTCCCTGGAGGGGCAGAAACAGAGGGAGAGAAGAAATGGGGTATATTTTTTTCCCCTTTTTTCTCTTTAAAGATTAGACATTTTGCAGTTTTATATAGCAACAATATAACACAGTAAATCCTTTTAGCAGTATAAAGTGATATTTAAACCAACATATTTTCCCTTTCTTTTTCTCTTTCTCCAGTTATCTCTTTTAAGATCAACAGCTTCCTATAACAGCTTAAAGTTGCCACCTAGAGCAGAGACTTAAGACCTTAAAAGAAAAGAGGATGTTAAGCTATATATTTTCAACAGCTATTTTTAGTAACCACAGTTTTTACTCAAAGTGCCAATGCCTAACACGTAGAGTATATATATGTGATTCCTTTAACAAATCACCAGAGATGGAGAGGTTGTAACTCAACACCTAAAGGCATAACCATAGTTAGTTATTTAAAAGCTTCTTATAGTTTAAGTCAACTTCAAGACAGAGTTAGATTATACTATACCTGCCTCAGTACTCTCTATGCCGTTTATAGCTAGTACAGATAGTAAAAAGATTTTTTTGGTAGAGAAACAGATACAGGGAGAGTGAAAAATACAGTATATCACAATATTTTTTTTTTTTTTAGAGATCAAACATTTGCAGTTTTGTGAAACAGTTATGTACCACAGTGTAACACAATGTACCGCAATGTAACACAATGTATCACAAAGTGTCCTTTAAACAATATAAGGTTGTATTTAGACCAGCAAGTTTTTCTTATCTCTTTCTCCTCCCTCCAGTTATCTCTCTTGAAGTAGTTAATATTTCTTTTACAGTTACTTATTGTGGATAGACAGAAGCCCTTCTGCCCTCAGCCAGATGTTTTTCTTCTTATTTTTTTCCTTTCTTTTTCTTTATAGAATTATGTCCTTTTGCCGCTTTTCCCCGTCTATGCGATTAAACCCTTTCACCACTTTAGTAATATGCTTTTTAAATGTTCTTGCACACTGGATCCCCTGACCACCTTTGCGGCCTGTTAATTTTAAAACTTTGAGGAATACTGGATCTGGCAACACAAACAGACTTACCTCCCCTCGCACGCTGCTCACCTGCCTGTCGTATATCAGTGTACAGTGATGGTGGTCCTGTTTCTAGTCCTTTCGGGCCCCTTCTCAAGGTACCTGGCAGTCTCTCCTCCTCTCGTGCAGCACTGGTGAGAGAGGAGAGAGAGATTATTGCACCCGCCTTCACAGCTTATACGGAAACCTTCCGCGATCTTCACCCTTCCACCTTGAGGGCTCCAACTCCTTCCCCTCTCTCGCAGCACCGGTGGGAGAGGGGAGGATCCAGCAAAAGAGTGCGGAGGCTCACCTCCGATGCAAGCACCACATGGATACCAATGTCGGCCCAGAGTCGCGATCCGCTCAGAGAGAAAGGGAGCCCGTTCTGCCAAATGCAGGTGATTATAGATTGGGAATCCAAACGAGGCAGACAGGCTTGTTCTGTGCTGAAGTATACTCTCCTCTAGACCGCTTGCCCGAATGGCTCCAATCACTGTCTCAGTGTTACATGCCTTAAACATGGTGCAAATAGATTTATCAAAAAAAAAAAAAAGGAAGTTAGCTATATTATGTTATGTATTTATTTAATTATTAATCTCTATATCTACTAGTGCACCATGTTTAGAGCAATACTTTGCATCAAATTTGGAGCAATACTTTGCACCAAATTTGGAGCAATAATTTGCACCAAATTTGGAGCAATAATATTGTTTAATTTAGAAATAGTATACAATTTTGATAAAGTTTCTAATTTACTTTTATTATCTAATATGCTTCATTGTCTTGCAGCATCGAACATAATCTTTCTTAATTCTTTTCATAATTTTTCATAATCTTATGTTTTCAGACTCCCATTGATTTCTATGGCATTCGCAGCCTCAAGGGTGGCGGTTTGAACGATAGGTACGCTGCATCAGAATTGACGCGAGCGTACCTGTTGAATGTTTGATAAATTGGAAAGAGGGTCAAATAGAGTTGAATGTGAATTCAAAACATCTGATATGAGGTAAGCATCAATCTGCATCGGATCGATATCGCGGGAGCGTATATTATGTCACACATTTCAACATTTGATGAACTTGATGCTTTCATAACTACAGTGGATCAATCTTGCGTCAAATTTGATGTGGGATTCCAGCGTATTATCAGTTGAAGCTTTGATAAATCTACCCCAATATGTGTAGCTGTTCTATAGGTTAAAACAATCAACATGTTTCTCTTCAAATATGCTGTTTCTACAGGCTAATGACCCTAGGAGGTCTAGAATGGCTTTTTGTGCTCTCCACTCCATATATTCTGAGTTTTTGATATCATGTGGTCGAGGAAAGGAAGCTTGTCCTTAAAGGGAGCAATCTGACTACCTACATCGCTCTGATATTTATGTTCCTGTTGTTCAAGTCCTCCATTTTTAGTTAATGGTCTTTAAATATGATTTTTGGACATGTGCAAAGCTGGGAAGAACATTTACTTCAGACCATTCTTTCTTCCATGTAATGTACATGTTGTGCTATATTTGAAAGAAATGGATGAAAAAGAGGCACACAATATAGTTTATATTTGAAAGAACAAATTGTATACATATTAAATCATGTTTAAAATCTGGATAAGCAGATGATCTTTTCTTGAAACTCAATTTCAAATTTGGTAATTATAAACATTTGTAAAATGAAGTCCTTTAGAAGTCATATTTATTATTACTTTTACATATGGAAAGCTTTTTTTCTTTCATGTAAGTGGCAAGAGTCCATGAGCTAGTGTAAATACACCTCCCACCTCACTCATACCTCAGTTTTACAAACTTTGCCTCCTTAGGAGGTGGTGAAGCAAGTTGTGCTTGATTTCTTCTGTGAATGGCGCTTCTAAGCATATTGAAGCCCAGTTCCTCTCTAAGTACAGTGTTTGTCTGAGGCATGTGAAGGGAGTATTGCCTGATGATACCATATTTTGGCCTATGGGAAATCTTTTCTAGGTCTCTCTGTAAATTCGGTCACAGGGATTCATCTGCTGCCTCCCTTTACAGATCGACATTATACTATCTACCTTTACCTCTGCTGATATGTTTCAGTACTGGTTTGGCTGTCTGCTATATGTGGATGGGTGTCTTACACGGTAAGTATATACTTTTATTATATAAGACACTCTCAGCTATGGATTGGGCACTTTTTAAGTACAGTTGTTATATATTGTTTGTATACATGCCTTGAGTCAGTAATTCAGTGCTCTTTTTAAGCAACTTTATTTGTGACTAAATATTTGTCAAGGTTGGTAGAGTCTGTAAAACATACAGGGTTCTTTTGGAGCTAGTAATTTATTTATAAATTAGGATGCTATGTATTATGTTAGTCTGATGGAATGTTGATATTCACATTTTATTATGCAGCTATAATAGAAGTATCCATTAGGCTTTATTTTGGTACATTTAGTTTTTTGTATATACAATCAAAATTCTTACCTGCTTTTTTAGAGTGATAGGTGTATTAGAAATCCTCTTCAGCTTTGCATGTCGCGCATGTGATGATGTAATTTATGTCATAGGGTGACGTGTCATCATTGTGTGCCATTATTTTGGCGCCAACACTTTCCCGCCAAAATTGCTGTTATAAACTCTGCCCCAGCTCATTCAGTGTTCACAGTAAACACTTACAGCTAGATTATGAGTTTTGAGCGCTATAGGGAAATTAACGACCGCCACAAAAGGGGCGGTATTTAACCTCCCTATAGTGCTGCTATGCCAAGTTTACAAAAAGCAGGCTTGCGCGAACGATATGGTGGCATTGAGCTCCTTGCTTCACCCAAATACAAGTGCTGCTTTGATGTGCTCGTGCACGATTTCCCCATAGACATCAATGGGGAGAGCCGGCAAAAAAAAAAACCTTACACCTGCGATCGCGGAAACGAAAGCTCCGTTACGCAGTTCCATTGATGTCTATGGGAAAAGAAAAAGTTATGTTTAAACCTAACACCCTAACATAAAAACCACGTCTAAACATGCCTAATCTGCCGCCCCTAACATCGCCCCTAATCTGCTGCTCCCGATATCGCCACCACCTAAATACACTTATTAACCCCTAATCTGTCGCCCTTAACATCTCCACCACCTACATTACAGTTATTAACCCCTAATCTGCCGCCCCCAATGTTGCCACCATTATAATAAAGTTATTAACCCCTAATCCTCTGGCCTCCAGCATCACTAACACTAAATAAATATATTAACCCCTAAACCTAACCCTAACGTAACCCTAAACCTAACTTAACCCTAAGGGGCCTAGTTATCAAGCCGTCTACTTTACCTGCCTTCGCCGGTTCAATACACCCGCCTAAGCTCGCCTACCATCGCCGCCGCGGACCTGAAAAATTTCGCCTAAGTTATCAATAAAGCTGTCAAAAAGCCGCGCACCAAGTACGGGGCGATGAGCAGCGGACTGTGAGAGTTATCACTCATCCGATCTCGCTGCTCTTCGGCTTTTTGACAGCTTTATTGCTAGCATGTCACTAAGCACCCACAACCTAACTATACTGTTCTACCCCCTATACCGGAGCCCCTCGCAACTCAATAAAGTTATTAACCCCTAAACCGCCACTCCTAGACCCCGCCGCAACTCTTATAAATGTATTAACCTCTAAACCGCCTCTCCCAGACACCGCCGCCACCTACATTATACCTAGTAACCCCTATCCTGCCCCCCTATACCGTCGCCACCTATAATAAAGTTATTAACCCCTATCCTGACGATCCCGGACCTCGCCGCAACTAAATAAATAGTTTAACCCCTAAACCGCCGCTCCCGGACCCCGCCGCAACTAAATAAATAGTTTAACCCCTAAACCGCCGCTCCCGGACCCCGCCGCAACCTATATTAAACTTATTAACCCCTAATCTGCCCCCCTACACCGTCGCCACCTATAATAAATGTATTAACCCCTATCCTGCCCCCCCCTACACCGCCGCCACTGTAATAAAATTATTAACCCCTAAACCTAAGTCTAACACTAACCCTAAAACCCCCCTAACTTAAATATTAATTAAATAAATCTAAATAATATTTCTCTTATTAACTAAATTAATCCTATTTAAAACTAAATACTTACCTTTAAAATAAACCCTAATATAGCTACAATATAAATAATAATTATATTGTAGCTATTTTAGGATTTATTTTTATTTTACAGGCATCTTTCAATTTATTTTAACTAGGTACAATAGCTATTAAATAGTTATTAACTATTTAATAGCTACCTAGCTAAAATAAAGAGAAATTTACCTGTAAAATAAAAACTAACCTAAGTTACAATTACACCTAACACTACACTATACTTAAATAAATTATTCCTATTTAAAACTAAATACTTACCTGTAAAATAAACCCTAAGATAGCTACAATGTAATTAATAATTACATTGTAGCTATTTTAGGATTTAAATTTATTTTACAGGTAACTTGGTATCTATTTTAGCCAGTTAGAATAGTTATTAAATAGTTATTAACTATTTAATAACTACCTAGCTAAAAGAAATACAAAATTACCTGTAAAATAAATCCAAACCTAAGTTACAATTAAACCTAACACTACACTATCATTAAATTAATTAAATAAATTACCTACAAATAACTACAATTAAATACAATTGCATAAACTAACTAAAGTACAAAAAATAAAAAAAGCTAAGTTAGAAAAAATAAAAAAAATAAGTTACAAACATTTAAAAAATATTACAACAATTTTAAGCTACTTACACCTAATCTAAGCCCCCTAATAAAATAACAAAGCCCCCCAAAATAAAAAATTCCCTACCCTATTCTAAATTAAAAAGTTCAAAGCTCTTTTACCTTACCAGCCCTTAAAACGGCCTTTTGCAGGGCATGCCCCAAAGAATTCAGCACTTTTGCCTGTAAAAGAAAAATACAACCCCCCCAACATTAAAACCCACCACCCACATACCCCTAATGTAACCCAAACCCCCCTTAAAAAAAACTAACACTACTCCCCTGAAGATCATCCTACCTTGAGTTGTCTTCAGCCAGCCGACCATCGATGGAACCGAAGAGGAGATCCGGAGCGGCAGAAGTCATCATCCAAGGGGCGCTGAAGAAATCTTCCATCCGATGAAGTCATCATCCAGGCGGCGCTGAAGAAATCTTCCATCCGGGCGATGTCATCTTCCAAGCGGCGTCTTCAATCTTCATCCATCCGGAGCGAAGCCATCTTCAGACGAGCCTACGCGGAGCCATCCGCTTCTTCCCAACGACTACCGACGAATGGATATTCCTTTAAGGGACGTCATCCAAGATGGCGTCCCTTCAATTCCGATTGGCTGATAGGATTCTATCAGCCAATCGGAATTAAGGTAGGAAAAATCTGATTGGCTGATTCAATCAGCCAATCAGATTGAACTTCAATCTGATTGGCTGATTCAATCAGCCAATCAGTAAGTTCATTTCCAACTAACTACTGTGCCACATGTTGTAAAAGCAGATGCGTATCACTTAATGTGAGTGCACCTGATACTTCACTGCAGCAAGTGCTAGTTTACTGAAGCCTGTGCATGCCCCTGTATACTGTCATATACTTTCTATAAACAATTAATTAAATGTTTAGAGGGATCTAAGACTTTAATAATAGCTAATGAAATCTTACTCATGAGTGACAGTTCAAGTTCAAGAGTCTTCAGATAACAAGTATTATTTACTGAAATAAATAGATAGTGTGTGTATGTGCCCCCACAGGTTGGACACATCTAGTATTGTCTGCAGCACAAGTAGTGCAATAAAACCAGCTTTGCACAGAAGTTCTCTTTAACCCTTCTGTGCAAAGCTGGTTTTATTGTACTACTTGTGCTGCAGACAATACCTGTACTAGTCTTAACACTATCTATTTATTTCAGTAAATAATACTTGTTAGAGAACAGTAATATTATATAAAAAATACTAACCCCTTATCTGCCATCCGCCCACAATGCCGCTATAATAAACCTCTTAACCATTAAACCGCAAGCCCCCCACAACGAAATATACTAAAATAAATTATTTACCCCTAAACCTCTGACCTTCCACATCACTAACTCTACATAAATATATTAACCCCTAATCCTAACCCTAACGTAACCCTAAGCCTAACACCCCCTAACTTAAATATAATTAAAATAAATCTAAATAAACCTTACAATTATTAACTAAATAATTCCTTTTTAAAACTAAATACATATTTACTTACCTTTAAAAAAAACCTAAGCTAACTACAATATAACTAATAGTTATATTGTAGCTATCTTAGGTTTTATTTTTATTTCACAGGTAAGTTTGTATTTATTTTAACTAGGTAGACTGAAAAGTCTTCAATCTAAGAAGCAACTAGAGCATAAATAAAGGAAGCACATAAATCAACACCCTTATATAATTGAGAGCTAATGTAGACAACGCCAATACCCCAGCCGACATAATAGAAATCTAGTGGGTAACGTCTGAGTGGGTACAAATCCATAGAGTGCACTTCAGTCTCTCTAGCGGGAATGGCAAACAGTGTTCCCTCTAAGGCCAGTTTTGTGAGCAGCTTTGCAGTGAAACTTAGAGCAATTAGCAAACACTACACAATGCAGACTGCAAGATGTAGTTCCCTTATTAACTGTTTCACTGATGGGCCGCTCAGAAAACTGGCCTTTGAGGGTACACTGATGGCAAAGCTATATTTATTTGATTTCATTTACAGGAATAGCTACTTATATTTAGTAGGCTTAGAAACCTGGGAGGCTTTATGGCATGTTTTTTTATGTGTGCCAAAAGGAACCCCAGAAATGTTTTATATCCAGTTCCAGAATTTAGTAATTTCTTACATAGAATATGGTGAAAAATATGGTCATTCCATATTGTCCATTAGCAACACTAAAGACAAGATTTAACTTTTATGATTAACACAGAGCAGGCAATAAAAAATTGCAATTTACTTCTATAATCAAATTTACTTCATTCTCTGGTATCTTTGCTTACTCTTTGTTAAAGAGTAAACCATATTCAGGCTTCAGATGAATGCAAATTTGTCAGAATTTTGCTGATTTGTCGAGTCGTTAGATGAACAGCCGAATACATTTATTTGACGAAACAAACAAAAAATTAATAATTGTGCAGGCAAGGGGGGAAGAGTTATAGTATATTGTTTGGTTAATAAGCTTCTTTGATTGTAATGATGTACAGGGGGTCTAACCGTTCATTCGTCCATCGTCCCCTGTCCAATCCTACCATAGTATTACTAATAATTGATTTTAGGGACAACCGGTAAGGCACTGGATTGTAGTCATACAGGAGTCATGATTCAGATAGAGAAAACAATTTTAAACAACATTCTAATTTACTTCTAATATTTAATTTGCTTCATTCTTCAGATATACTTTGTTGAAGAAATAGCAATGCACATGGGTGAGCGAATCACACAGGGCATCTTTGAGCAGACACCAATCAGCAGCTACTGAGCCTATTTAGATAAGCTGTTCAACAAAGTATATCAAGAGAATGAAGCAATAATAGAAGTAAATTGGAAAGTTGTTTAAAATTGCATGTTCTTTCTAAATCATGAAACAAAACATTTGGGTTTCATGTCACTTTAACGATGAAAAATAGATTCTTTTAATTATTCAACTCCTATAATAAATATTTTTATTAATATAAATTGTCCATATTAGCTGTTCCCATTGGAAATAATGGCAATGAATCCGTATCCGATATTCGTCTAAACCAAATGCTTGCATGGACAAAATTCGGATGAATTGAACGTTTACATTTTTTTTAAACAAATCTTTTGGACAAATTTTTCACATGATTACTAGATAGGCTGATAAAAGCACAGGAGTGTGCATGTGTCTTTAGCACTCTATGACAGCACTATTTGAAACAACAATACATTTGGACTTTAGTGGCCCTTTAAAAAACATAGCTGAACAGCATAATTGCCATAATATGCTGAAGTTTTAGTAAGCAACATTTGATACATAGAACATATATTGACATCATATCATTTGGTGCTATATTATCCTCTCATTATTTATGAAAAACATTCAACTTTACAGTACATTTTGTAGATACATACTTTGATTAGCTTTTGAAAAATGATAATATACCTTATCTTTATACATATACAATATGGGGACAATTTATGAAAGCGCGAGCGGACTTGATACGATGTAGCGTATCATGCCCGCCGCACACCGATAAATTTATCATTGCATAAGCAGTTCTTGTGACCTGCTTGTGCAATGCCCCCCCCCCCTGCAGATTCACGGCCAATCGGCCACTAGCAGGGGGTGTCAATCAGCCCGATCCTATAGGATTGGACGGATTGATGTCCGCAGCCTCAGAGCAGGAAGACAAGTTATGGAACAGCGGTCTTTAGACTTGATAATTCGGTCCCAATATATGTATGTGTGTGTGCGTATGTGTATATATATATATTCTGTGTCCTTTGAGATAAACCTATTCTTATATTTCAAATAAGATTGAAACATATGGGCATTAATAATACATTAATATCAACAACAAATTATCAATTTATTAAGCTATATTTTCTTAGTTGTTTAATATCCACTGGATGCTTAATCAATATTTGGAATGGAATTTGAAAGGTTAAGATATTAATATTATCTCAACTGAAGAAAAAAAATTATTTCACCCAAACACAGATGTCAGCTATCATTATTTCTATAATAATACAAGTATTGATGTTGGCATTTTCTGAAAATATTTTTGCATCATTTGAAATCTTGACTCTTTTTAGCTTTTGATTTTTTCTTTTTGCAGCATGTCGTAATAAATGGTAAAAAAAATCTATTCAAATAGAATCAGTCATGACAACAAGACAATAAGCCTCTGAGTGCAAATGCGATTCAGTTTCCAGTTAAATATTGTTTCTTGTTTTAAAGTTTTACATCACTTTTAAAAACAGAATTTTACAAAATGACCGCTATTTAACAAAGTCTGGCGGACCTGATCCAACAGTGCGGATCAGGTCCGCCAGACCTCGCTGAGCGTATTGCTCTCCGTATTCAGCATTGCACCAGCAGCTCACAAGAGCTGCTGGTGCAACGCCGCCCCCTGAAGACTCACGGCCAATGGGCCTCCAGCAGGGGGGTGTCAATCAACCCGATCATACTTGATCGGGTTGATTTCCGGCGATGTGTGTCCGCCTGCTCAGAGCAGGCGGACAGGTTATGGAGCAGCGGTCTTTGTGACCGCTGCTTCATAACTGCTGTTTCTGGCGAGCATGAAGGCTCGCCAGAAACACGGGCATCAAGCTCCATTCGGAGCTTGATAGATAGGCCCCAATGTGTCTAATTTGTGTTTTATCTGTATTTGATAATTCTGATACATATGGTCCATTTTTCTATGTGTATTTCTTGCACATGATAGAATTTATCAACATAGATGGATAAGAAAAACAAAACTTTATAATATACCATCTATATGCATTTATCATATATAAGACTTATTGCATTCAGTGCTCATGAAAGCCATGACAAATTGATTGTAATAATGTTAAGTACATTCAAATAGTACCTTCCTTTGGTCATAACATTTAATGTTTAATTTAATGTTACATCAGTCAAATTAAGCATGTGATCAATGCCAAATATGATTCACCTATCTCACCATCTGCTAAAGTTAGGGAACTTGAACTTAGCTCTTCTAGTTTTCCTATCATCGACAGTACTAGGCAGGGGTGCCTTTTGTCTGTCCTGCTTTTTGCATTAGTGATTGAGCTCACTCATCTATTTCAGATGCTGTCTCCTTTCAGTGAATTTTCTCCCTACAAACGGATTTATGAGAAAACTGAGGTATATATATGGGGTCACTCTAAATAGTAATATATTAGTCAGTTTTTGTTCAGATGGTCCTCGAAATCTATCCAACAATTTGGGGCAATGTTATCACATGATGCATCTAAAGTTTTCTCTGACGACTATTTGTCCTTGTTAAATTAACTCTAACAGCTCAAAACAATTTGATTTTAATTCTATCTCCTGGCTAAGCAGAATGTTGTGTAACATTATATGATTTTACTACAAGATTTGTACTCAATGGTACTTAACTCCTGTGAAAATGTGTAAATTATCTGCTGTTGGCAAGGATGCATGAAGGCCAGGCAAATTCCTACATATTTGGTGGTCTTGCACATACCTAACACCTTTTTTGTGGACTTAATTCCAGTTACTTAGTAAACTCCAAAAAAATATTCCCTAATTTTCTGAGACTGCGCTTTTACACTATGAGATTTATACACTACAGAAACCACAAGGTTATTTTTCTGTCTAAATTATAACTAGCGATAACTAGATCATGGCAGCACATTAAACTACCTATCTGGGGTCAGGTAGAGTATATACAGTCTATGGAAAAATATGGTATTCAGATAATGAACTATATTACTCTATTTGAACAAATATGGACAGACTCCCACTTAACAAAATTCATATAGTTCAAGAGAAGAAAGAGGTATTGAATTTCCATCTTTAATCCCATCTATCTTCTACATTTATATGAAGCATAATGTGCTACAATTGTATTCTTCAAAGTGTCATGAGATGCAGGACATATGCAGGACACAGCAATGATGGTACAACTCTATTTTATTGCAGAGCATAACAATACACATCTAGTCAGGTTGATTGTACTAAACTAACTGCGACACAGACACCGGACCTAAGCCCCGCCCACATACTAGTGACATCACATCCTGCTCTCATCACATCTTCCCCTTTTTCAAAGGCAAAGCATACATTTGCATATAATAAATAACAAGGTACACCAACAGGGTATACAACAACATTTTTGTTTTTGAACATTATAAAAACAGATAGATTAGAAAACATGAACAAATAAATTACATCCTGACTTGGACATCGGGGTAGACTACCCTAGTCCACAGTGACCAAGGGATTATTCTGCGCATACTTCCGGTCACTGTTCTAGCTAAAGTCAGTCCCTGTATCGGGCCGGAAGTTTCACCACTCTTCCGCTTGATGTAACTTTGCATGAACTGTCCTCTGATACAGAAGATGGTGAACAAGAGTCTGCTGGAGGCAAAGATATATCCCCGCTGTGATCTTGATGAGGGGAAGGCACCTCTCTTAGAACAGGGGATCCCACCGGCGGTGGTACTGAGGTATCCGGTTCCAGACTCTCAGGTACAGGCTGAAGATGTCTTCGGTTACGGCGTGTAACCGTCCCTCCCTCTGTAAGGACTGTGTAAGACCTTGGTTCTGGAGAGCGGCCCACTACCGTAGCAGGCGTCTTCCATTTCTTCTCATCATCCAGTTTAATTCTGACACTTTGGCCCGCTTTCAGTTCCTGTAAAGGCCTGACAGAATGTCTCCTGTCGTAGAAGAAACGATAACCCTTTTTGGCCTCTTCATCCCTCCTAAGGACTTCGTCCCGAGGAACAGGGCCAGGCGGCTTGAAGACACCCACTGAGGGTAAAGTGGTGCGAATCTGGCGTCTTAGCATCAGCTGTGCCGGGCTAAACCCGGTGGCTTGAATGGGCGTCGCCCTGTATGACAAGAGGGCTAGGTACGGCTCAGATTGCTTTAGAATGAATTTTGTTGTTTGAACTGCCCTTTCAGCCATTCCGTTGGCCTGCGGATAATGTGGACTTGACGTGGAATGTACAAAATCATATTCCCTGCTGAAAGCACTGAACTCTGTAGAAGCGAACTGCATACCATTATCACTCACCAGCTCCATTGGAATGCCCCAGCGGGCGAACAAGCTCTTCAGGCGAATGATAACGGCCTGACTTGTGATATCATTCAGGGGTGCAATTTCCAAATACCTGGAATAGTAGTTGATCACAACAAGAAACTTTTTCCCGTGCAGTTCACACAAATCAGCAGCTATTTTCTGCCACGGCCTCGCAAGCAGCGGAGTAGACATCAAGGGCTCCCTTCTCTGAGTAGGCCAGCGTTCCCGGCAAAAGGCACATTTAGACACGTGATTCGCAATGTCGGAGCTGATCCCAGGCCACCACACAGCTGTAGCTGCCCTTTCTCTGCACTTTGTAATGCCTAGGTGGCCATCATGAATCCTGTTTAACATCTCCTTCCTCATGCTAACAGGAATTACAATGCGGTCTTGGAACAGCACCAACCCCTCCAGCTCCGTGAGCTGCGACCTCTCTGGCTGGTAAGCATTTAAAGACATCCAGGCTGCCCGGCTCTCGGGCCAGCCATCTTTTATGTACCTTATAACTTCTTGCAGATCTGTGTCCAAATATGTCTCTTTCTTTATCTCTTCCAGTTTCCTAGAAGAAATGGACTTAGAAGCCAGAACTGAATCAACATACACTTTCACATCCGATTCCGTGGAGGATTCTTCAGCAGCAGCCAGCGGGAGCCTGGATAGTGTATCTGCCACAACCAGTTGTTTCCCCGGCACATGCACTGCCTGAACATTGAACCTGAGCAGTCTCATTAAAAGTCTCTGGCATCTCAAGGGTGTTTTGTCAATGTCATAAGAATTGATTAGAGGGACTAGCGGTTTGTGGTCAGTTACTAAATTTCTCCAAACCCACTAGATAACGCTGAAAGCGCTCACAGGCCCAAACTGCAGCCAGGCACTCTTTCTCAATTTGAGCGTATTTTGACTCTGCAGCCGTCAGTGTGCGGGAACAGTAGGCGATGGGCTGTAGTTTGTTGTCATTCAACAGTGCAGCCCCCAACCCATAACTGCTTGCATCAGCACTAACCACAGTCTTTTTTGAAGGTTCGTAGAACCCCAGCACTTGGGCAGACCCCAGCAGTGACTTGGCATGCAGGAACGCTTTTTCCTGTGAGGGTCCCCAGACCCAGGCAACATCTTTCTTAAGCAACTCTGTGATAGGATGTAAAACTGTAGATAAATCTGGAAGAAACTTGCCCATGTAATTTACAAGGCCCAATATCTGTCTCAGCTCATGTACATCAGAAGGGCTTTTCATCGGTTCAATAGCCCGAATTTTCTCGGGGTCCGGCTTGATGCCATCCCCGTTGATGATATGCCCAAAGTAGCATAATTCAGTTTCCCTAAAATGACATTTTTCTTTATTCAGCTTCAGCCCAGACTCTTTGATAGCCTGCAGCACACAACTCAAACGCTGATCATGCTCCTCCACTGTAGACCCATACACTAGAATGTCGTCCATGACGACCGCTGTGCCCACGTGGCCACTCAGGAGAGAACTCATTTCCCTTTGAAAGATTTCAGGAGCGGAGGATATCCCAAAGGGGAGTCTGCAGAAGCAGAACCGACCTACCGGTGTGATAAAGGTAGTCAGTTTGCGGCACTTTGGATCCAGGGGGATCTGCCAAAAGCCGCTAGAAGCGTCTAATGTGGAAAAGAACTTCGCCCCAGCCAACTTCGGGGCTATATCTTCCAATGTCGGCAGCACAAATCTCTCCCTCTTCACTGCCTCATTCAACCTTTTCAGGTCCACACAGATGCGCACCTTTCCGTTTTTCTTTGCAACTGGAACAATGGGGGCACACCAATCAGTTGCTTCAACAACCTCTTCAATAACCCCCATAGACTTCATGCGCATGAGCTCTTTCTCCACTTGAGGCATGAGCGGGAACGGAATTCTATGAGGAGTAGAAATACTGTATGGGACTGCGTCACTTTTAAGTGCTATACAGACAGATTTGCAGTTCAGTAGGCCCAACTCGCCAAACATATCTTCAGAGATCTCATTCACTCTGGCCACGAGGCCCAAGTCACAGGCTCCTTTTCTGCTCAATAAACTGTTAACACACTGACCTCGGATCACATGCACCCACATGGTGAACTTCCTCTGTTTGTACTCACAGCTGGCAAGAAATTTCCCCACACAATCAATGCGGCCACCAGGACTATGGACATTTGTAGTAACCTTCGCCAGCTGGGGCTGTCGAGGCAGTTTCATAAATTCAGCAAAAGACATTACAGTGATATCTGCTCCTGTGTCAATCTTAAAATCAACTTTGGCTCCCATTACAGTAAAAGTAACTTTCCAATCTTCCTCTGAGCTTGTCCGTTCCACAACAGACCCCACAAAAGACACTTCCTGACCCTCCTGGTCACTGTCCACCTGCATCTCCTTAATGTATTCAGTTTTACACACCACTTCAAAATGGCCTATTCTGTTACATTTTCTGCATCTTTTATCTCTGGCCGGGCATATAGCACTCTGAGCATGAGCCCGGTAGCACCGTGTGCATCGGCCATGTTGCGCCCATCCACTTCTAGGCCTTTCCAGTACTTTAGATCTACCGCTCACACTGTGCTTTTCACTAGTAATTTTCCTAGACTGTTGCACTTCATCCACAATACTCTCAGACCTCAGATCAGCACTTTGCTTTTTCACAAGTTCACTCTGGCGGGCCATCCTAATAGCCCCATCTAACGTTAAATCAGGCTCTAACTGCAGCTTCAGGGAGACTTCAGCATCTGCAATTCCAATAACTATTCTGTCTCTGATTTGCTCTTCTTTAGCAACACCAAACTCACAGAATTCAGCTAATTCATACAGGCTGCGCACAAATGACTCCACAGATTCTCCCACACGCTGATTACGTTTGTGAAAACAAGCTCTCTCATGAATCACATTTCTTTTGGGCACAATGTGGGCACTGAGTTTATCCATAACTATATCAAAGTTAACTTCTTCCCCTTCTTGGAAAGTAAAAGCATTGAACACTGGCTCTACATCTTTCCCCATAGAGTATAAAAGAGAATTAACTTGTACTTCACCACTCTCCTTGTTCAGTTTGGATGCAATCCTGAAGCGCTGAAACCGCTGACGCCATGTGGGCCAAGCTGCAGGCTGAGAAAAGTCAAAAGGCTCAGGGGGGGTAAACTTTGACATTGCAATCGATCAGGAAAAGAAGCGCAGTCCAGAACTTCTGACACCATGTCATGAGATGCAGGACATATGCAGGACACAGCAATGATGGTACCACTCTATTTTATTGCAGAGCATAACAATACACATCTAGTCAGGTTGATTGTACTAAACTAACTGCGACACAGACACCGGACCTAAGCCCCGCCCACATACTAGTGACATCACATCCTGCTCTCATCACACAGAGTAACTTTATTCAATGCAGATTTCTGAAAGTCTGTATCTACTGTGTTCGTTGGTCAAAATGTTCAAACTGATGTCATCCTATTATCTGTTTGACAGTCTATGTTTATTCCATTATCTTCAATAAAATGTATTAATAAAAAAAAAGAAAAAAAAGAAAACATATATAGTATATGTAAGTTGCTTGTACTAAAGGGGTTTTGGCCCTGTAATAGCTTTGGTCTTGCTAAAACCAGTGAGACAAGTTATTACAACATGTCTCACTCCAGGAGGCAATAGCTATGTAACCCCTTCAACTTAAAATGACAGCCGACGTACAGTGAGTGAATCAGCTGTCATTAAGGGGTTAAAAAATCTACTCAAAACTTATAATTCTTGTA